>NW_006263303.1:24417454-24698222 GCF_000493195.1 Citrus x clementina | reverse complement strand
GGAGGTATTTCCCCAAACACCCTCGGGGGGGGGGAAAAAAAAAAATTTTCCCCTTTCCCCCACCCCCCCCCCCCCCCCCCTCCCCCAATTTTCCTTCTCCACATATGAATAAGAAAATACAAATTAAGTATATAACGAATAAGACTGAAGACCATGAGCCCTGTATTAGCGCTTCTGAGACTCAGTTGTAGCCTCAAAATGGATTGCAGAAATATGCAAACAAATATTACCCAAAATCAACCCGGCAATGTTTGTACAGTATTAAACTATTACTCCTTGAAAGGTCATGCAGAAAGCATATACAAAGAGTTGGTTTCATGATACTACCTCTGTGCGTTTGTACGGCAGTTATGCATCACCTTGTCTCCTGCATCCCAAGGTTCAGATCAAAACCAGCTCTAAACAACGGTCCAATTTTCTTATTTTTCCTTTAACATACTATTTTTTATTACATAAATGGTCCATTATTGCGATGAAATAAATAAGCACAGACAAGTGCAATTATGAGCTAATCAGAGAAAGAATTTCTGCCTTCGAGGACCGTTAACAAAAATAGAAGAGCTTGGACTAATTCTGCTTCAGCTGACTCAAATATTAATTTTTTGAAAATATTGAACTTTTTTAACATAACCCGTTTATACTTTCTCAGAAACATTTATTAACAGTCAAGCTTGAGCATCTGATTTTCATAGACAAAATTCAAATTATTGTGTTTTTTATTCTATCTTCCTAAATAAATTAATTGAAACTTCAAAGGGGCAATTTATTATGAATCATCATGATATTACATTCATAACCATACATACACACACCTGTGCCTGTACATGCACTATCCTGTTTCCTTAAGCTTGTTTCCAAGAGCTAATGTCCCATGCAGTATGGTAAGGTCCATGAAGCAGTAATAAACTGGACACCAGTTTCAACTCTTACCCATTTGCAGAAAAAAGGACGATAAATAGAGTTGACATATTTTGGCACTCCTGACCTTAGCTTGTTAAAGCTGTTAAAATTGATTATTTGCCTGTCTTAATATCAAGCAGCACTAGCATGATAGCCGGATAATACAAGTAACTCTTTTGATCTTTCTTCATCAATATAAGTTTCATTGTTTTGCTAAATAAGTAACTCTTTTGATCTTTCTTCATCAATACAACTTTCATCGTTTTGCTAAATATCTATATATTAATAATGACATGACAAACAAGAAAGAAAACTTATGTAAATGAATTTTGTTATGTACTGTTCAATTCATTTGACTGAATATAATTAAGAACTTTACAAGTGTACATAGTTTGATGTGGTTGCTATTAACAAAAAGCAGTCTATTGATTAAAAGTCAAGAGTCAGCAATTCAAGCACCGAAAATCAAAAAAACACTAGGATTTTCTCCATGGTAACTGTTTTTGAAAGTTCGGCTGAAAAAACCCAAAAAAAAAAAAAAAGCACACACACAAGTCAGATTGGCAGCAGTTGCATGCACTGCTGTGCAAAGGAATTATCACTTATACTTTTTGTAGCTAAAAATAACATGTTGTAAAGCATATACCACAAGCCAGAAAACCAATATTTTATAGTATATTTAAAATCCACTCACCTCAACCAATGAATCTGATGTTTGACCACATTGCTCCTCAATTAAAGCTTGTACTCTCTGTGATGAATGCCAAAGACACATCTAGGATTAGGCAGATGACACATTTCCAAAATGCAAACATAGAATAAAATTTGTTGTTGGGGGATTTACCTTCACAGAACTTCCAACCTCCTCAAGTTTTTGAAGCACTACTTGATCTCCTGAATGACTTAAATCGTGCCTTGAAGGTTTTGATGGTGACATCTTCAATTAGCAGATGAAAGAAAAAGAAATATAAGCTGAATGAACAAGAAAGGAAAGAAGAAACTCGAAAAAAGTCAAAATTCCTAGTTATACAACGTATCAGGAGGGCTGATATTGTGAATATCCATTGAACAGAATGGATATCCTATATTCAAAACTAAAATTCCCCAATCCCCGAAATGCAAAAATTTGTGAAATAAACCTGATCTTAAATTGTGAACTCACTAATAATTAATCCCAACAAAACAAGGGCAGCTACATGAAAACAACAATGGATGAAATTAAGTGACTGAGATTAGTCCAAGAAGCAGTAATGAGTTAGTATTTTGACATACCGAGGTTATTGATGAAAGACTTCTCTTTGGATTTTGAACGTCCTCAATTGCAGAAGCTTCTCTGGAGAACACCTCATTCCTCATATTTGAGAGCCGTGTCAAAACTGCCTAAAATTGCACATACAGATAAAAATAATAAATACTAGGCGGGGAGAGAATTAAAAAATTACACTTTCTTTATGACATAGCCAGTTATACATGATCTTTGATAACAAAGTACCTTTCTGAAATCACTTGGACTTGCTACGCCTTGGATTTGAACATCATCACTCGGTGGTCTTCTGACACCAACATTCTCTATTCTAAGGGAGTAAACACCAAAGAGAGATTGCAAATATCCTGAAGGCAACACAAGTATTTTAACATTAACTGGACTGAAGTTATAGCACAATGAGATGAGAGCCATTAATGATGGGGCAAAAATTATTAAGGAAAAATGAGCCAAACCTTAAAAGTACTGGGGCCTGTCCAGTACCATTTTTCAAATTATGTTTTCGAAAATCACTTTTTAGAATGAAAATGGTATTTCTAAATTCAGTATTTTCAATATTCGAGAACATGTCTGGTATCAATTTATAATGGCAGTATTTTGAAAATGAAAACAGGCTGGTACCAACATTTATAATGATAAAAAGATAAATATATGTTAACTCCAAATTCTTTAACTAAACATAGTGCGAGGCTGTGGGTTTCCCCTCTTCATAGATTTAGCTTTCTATTACTTAATTAAACAAATATTTAAATCGACTTAATTCAATCTATATTAGGCATTCTTTTCATTCATTGCATAAAAAGTAACAATTACAAACAAATAATTAAAATACTAAGTGTTGTTTAACAAATTAACAATTCAAGAGCACATTGCACATCTAAATAGGTTCTGTTCAAAGTTAGAAAACTGGGAAGATAAGAATGAGATTTAGGAGAAAAAAAGGGAAAAGGGGGCAAAGAGATGAAATGGAGAGATGGGCTGGGGGGTGAGTGAGGAGTTGAGATAGAAATTACCACATTTATATTCTTTTAATATTTTGAGAGATGCTGCCAACAAAATGGTGAAAACAATTCAAACATGTTTCCATCTCCCACATTAAATGTGTACGAGAGTTGCATGTGTTTCTTCCCCCACAATAAATGTATTTGTAATACAACAACTAAACGTGCTTTTACTTTGAGATTCAAAACACCCCTTCAAAAGCAATAATGGACAGGGATCACTTTTTGGCTTTGAAGAAGGCAGGACAAATGTTGAACATACTACCAATGTTGCACAAGGCAATTGATGATGTTTTAAATGAAATAACTTGCAATACTGCATAAAGTGGAGGAATCTCTAAGGGTACTGAATCACCAAGCAGGGAGTAGTCAAAGTACAATGAACCCAATGGGGGTCAGTATTTTAATCTTTCTGAGATTCCAAAAGCTACTAAGCAATACAAACTGGGTTTATTCTACCCAGCCATTTTGATTAATGCTCAGAATCTAACTCTAAAAGTAAACCTTGTCTAGCAATTATGAAGGTCAATTTTATGCGATAAAATTCAAAAGAATGGAACAATATTACATCCTGAATATTAGAGCAAGGAAATGACGCAGAGCTTTTACCTTGTTCAATCACAATGTCCTGAACTGAAGGCAACAGAACATGCTTCTCTTTCTTTAATACCCCAAAACAAGGGAATGGCACCGGCCTCGTCACCTGAGCTAAAAAAACAAAGTATAACAACCAATGCAATCCACTAGGGTCTCAAAGTTGCCATAAGTTAACCAAAATTTCACTTGTAAAACTTTTAAATGCAACCAAAGTTATAACTAGAAGCAACAGATAAAACGCACATAAACAACAGAGACATGAAACTTTAAAAAGGATAGTTCATTTACTTTATATACAATGGCATTCGGAGTAAGAAAGAGCTTTCTCGACCGGATATCTTTGCGCAGAATGTACCTCCTCACAGGCAAATATAAAAGCATGAACAGGCCGATGCCCCAAGCCAAAATCAAAAGCAACGAATATAACACCCACTGAGCGGTTTGATACTGAACAAAATTGTCTTCTTTCTCTTGAAACGACGCCGTATAAAGAACATCATCATCATCCTCACGTTCTATTCCGTTATCAGATAATAAACCCTTCTCCAAGCTATCAATTTCTACAACCTCATCTCTAGAACCCATCTGAAACAAAAAAAATAAATAAATAATCATAATCGCAATTAACCCAACTCGAATTTCACCAAATTAAACTAACCCACTTCGTTTAGTTTGCCTTTACATGATCAAATACAAAAACCCTAAAAACTGACAATAACACGTGAGAAGTGCATCTTACCTGTTAATGAATTGATGGCGTTTAACTGGCAGATTCTAGGAATTCAACAGCATTCAAGCGGCCGTTCTCTGTTGCGTCCAAAACTTACAAGATGAACGTGAACGGAGCTTCGAGTGTGAGCGATCAAATGAAGCAACTGTGAATCTGGACCGTTAGTATTGATTCTAGCGGCATGAGATTAATGATTTGTGATCGTCGGATGATCGAGAAAGGTGATTGAAGGGAAATTTTTTAATTTTTATTTTTCCTAGAAATGAGAAAATTCTGTTGGATAAATGAATAAGAACAATGTAGGTGTTTAGAATTTTGATTCTCTGTTGGCTGTCTATTCTTTTCCAAGTTGACTGACATAAAAATAGCATTGGAGGGGTGCCTATGGTCCAACTCTTAAACAAAAAATAGTTGAGAAAATAATCAAAGAAAATAGCACAATAGCAATTTCTTTGGGCCCTGGCCCATATGGAGGTGTTCATACACATTTTGGAATCCAGTTCTGGTGAATGCAAATGGCTTCCCTTCGAGCGCAAAAGCATGTTTCCAGCCCATAATACACTCAATTCGATTTATTTCCTTTCCTGGATTGGGCCAGCGATACATAGGTGTGACGAATTTACAAGTGCTCAAGTCATCAAATCCAAAGTGTTTTTCTTTTTTTATTTGTTATTTATTTATACCACACCCCCCCCCCCCCCCCCCCAACCAAAAAAAAGAAGAAAGAAAAGGGGTCAAACAAGTACGTGGTGTGATCAAATTATTGAAAAGAACACCCATGTGCACAAACATTCGCGTCTGACCAAGTTCAATGACAATTGTCAGTGTCATTACTCACATGGGTTTCAGCGATAGGTTTGTTGGCATTTAAGGATTTGGTTTTCTTGTCTGGTTTTCATTTGGGCTTATTTCAAGACATGCCTTGAGAATAACTGGTAAAAATTCTCTTTTATAAATCTCGAGTGTAACAAACATATATATATATATATAAGTAATCGTACTCGTGTTATTAGGAGCACTACGAGGATGAAGATTAACGGTGTGCATGTTGCTTTTGGTTGCTCGATCTGAAAAGCACATACCATTGATTTGACACTGTGCATTACATTTGACCTCATACTCGACTTACATGGTACAACTCTCTCTTCGTCTCATTTCATAACAATGGCCACAAAGCCACACTCACACTGGTTGATATATATATATACTTAATACCAACAGAAATAATCTATATATAAAACTCACCCTAAAAAATTGGCTAGTGATTTGAAAAAAATAAAAATAAAATTGCCCATGAATATATGTGAGTAAGGAGACAACAGATTAGTTTCAAAGTGATGATCAACTTGTTGGGAAAATATGCTCTTTAAAAACATATGTGTTTATTTAATTGTACTAAATAATTTTTCTAATTAATAAAATAAATGAGGCATTTTATTCAAATATATTAATTGCATTAATATTTTTATTAAAGTCCATTTAATCATATTATATGTATTTATGTGATCACCATGTGGATTCACATAAAACATAAATACAAGTTATCTCATAATTAAATAAATTTAGTTCGCAGTTGATAAATAAAGTTAGGCACTTTATTTAGGTATAGACTGTAATAAATTCATTGAATAATTTATCTTAATCATGTATGAATTTACTGATGTAGTACGACTACATTGAACAAGATCACATATGAGATTTAATTAACTTTGTAATAACTGTCAGACTTATTAAATCTCATAGGCATTGATTTTACTGTAATCTTAATTTTGAGTTAATTATGATTTCATGATTATAATTGTTATTCCATTTGAGTTACCAATGGGCACGACACATACTTGTGATCAAGATTACCCGGTATCTTGGTGGGAGCAATTATGAGTATTGGAGTTATGAATTAACAATATAGAATTTGTACAACACATCTCTTGATGGGTTTTCGGCACTTGATCATAGAATTCTCTGGCCAGAGTGTGTCAACATATTTAGTATGTTGAAAATGATCATTAGAGAAAACCAGTAAGTATCAAGGAACAAGATGTAATTAAATTGATTGGACAGTTGAGATATCGATTTAATTAATGATGTGGTACAAATGATTGTGCAGTAAAGAAATCAATGTGGCTTGGGACGAATTATTATTCGAGCATACAATTATGGAGGTCAATTTCAATCTTTTAGTGAAGTAGATTTAGAATTAAATAATTAGGCTAGTTTAATTACAAGCCTAATTGTTATAGCCACTATTGTATGTTCCCAAATGATCTCCGGGTTAGCTCATTTAATTGACTGCACCACTACTGGATTAATAAGCAAGAATAACTAGTTATTTGGGTCAAAAGCCTAAATATATCATTTAGTGGGAGACTTCATTTAATTAGCTTGTGTGTAAGGGGCCTTATGTTATTTTACAAGGTGGGTCCCCAATAGAAAAAGTAAGTAAAATGAGTTTTGTTTTTCATTATTTGGAGTCTAGGGTTTTCACTAAAGAGAGATATAAAAAGACTTATTTTCTCTAAAGAAAAAGAGAGCAGCCACTTTATACAGATCAGAGAAAAAGATTTTTCTCTCTATTGTTGAGAGAAAAATTTTCTTGTGCTAGTTGCTTTGGTAGTGATAAAGGAGCCCACACGTCAAGTACAGATCAAACCTGAGTCATAACCTGGAAGATCATTGGTGACAGTTCGTGATCTAACAGGTGTGGTGGTGACGGATCGTGATCTAACAGGCGTGGTGGTGACGGATCGTGATCTAGGAGTCTAAATCACTTCAGCGAAAAAATTTAAATCAGATTTTCAAGGTACGATTTCTAGATTATAAATTCTTATATATTATATGAGAGCGATCATAAAAAAGTTTTATAAAAAATTTAAAAAACTAATCTTTCCTCAACACAACTATCGACCACGATAGAAGAATATCTTGTTTAATTAATGTATCAGAAGTATGATCGATCCAATCAAATAATTAATTAGCTTAATATTGTTGCCTTTGACTTGTAAATTAACCCTTTTGTGAGCCAACAGATAATGCGTAAAAACCAAAAACCATGGCCCATGCTTGCCCGTGTGGCGAAAAAAGACCTGAAAAGCACAATTGAAGAAGCAAGCCACAAGCTTTCATCATCTTGGAAGTAATTGCACTTGTCATTTGCATGAACAAAATTCAGAAACAGTCAACGTTGTAATGTTGGGTACGTGAGGTCAAAATCAAATGGCACATGGGGATCATTGTGGGGGGTGGTGTGGGTCCCATTACAACCGGAATCGGACGCGTTGACGAATGAAGGGCCATAAAACTGATCGATGAGGATGAGGTGTAGGATGCCCCCACGTCAGGTGAGGAAGTGAAAATCCATCGCCTGGGGTTCTGATTTGGGCCCACTTTTTCGAAAATTGAATGACCACTGTTGGCACTGGCCGATGTTGAGGCCCATCATTCCTACCACTTGGCCCACTTCGCGTCTTTTTTCGGTCTTGGTCACGGACACGTTTCTTTCTTATTTATATTTTCCTTTCTGATAGTGACAATGCTTTTCGGTCTTGATTGCTCAGGAGAAACAGGACAAATATGGCAAAATAATTCAGTATCATTTTCTTCCCATGGGGTCTTTACATAATATATTATTTACCAATATACATACATAATAGATGGTTAAAAATTTGATGAGATCAAGTTAAATTCACATCGTTACCACTTATGTTTTAGCCTAGATATTTGAACACGATAAAATTAAAATGAGTCGCGAATCACTTCTATGTTGATGTGACCTTATACTGGATAAAATACAAGAACACGATTAGAAGTTATTGAATAAAAATATAAAAATAAATAAAATTTTAATCATACACTACTATTAATGTACACATGACACAAAATCATAAGTTTAGAATGCGAAACTTTCAAAAGTTTTTATGAAATCATTAATCATTATTGCTAATGATTTACAATGTTAGCCATTTACAGGTACATAGTTTTATATGACATTATTAGTTGGGAGAAAGGGGATCTAATCTAATCCACGCTTAATGTATAATTATGTCCACATTAATTTTGAAATGAAAGAAAACGACCATTATATAAAGGAAGACACTAAACACTAAACAGACGACTCTATCATACGTTACTGTTATTATCTTGAATTTTAAAATATAAGACTAACTTATTGAGCATTTGTTTAACTTATATACTTGCTGTTTATTATTATTACGCGTTATCTAACTTTCAATATTGAGAACAATGAAATGATAGGATAATGCTTGTTCGGAGTATCATTAACAAGCACACATAAATTACACAAATCACTCTCAAATTACATTATGGATATTTTCTCACCTCTTATTAGGTAAAATTAATTGATCTCGTTTGCATCAAATATTTGTAAGTAAATTTGGTCCATTTTGAGATCAAATATTTAGACTACAACATCGTAAGATATCCCAAAAATATCCCGAGTTTTTTTTTTTTTTTTTTTTTTGAGGATAACCCCTGCCGAAACAAGGAAAATAAAATTAATAAAAATAAAAATTCTCAGTGTAAATATGAATTAGTTAGAATGTAATTCAAGGTTACATAATTACATAAATATCAAATTAAAGTAGATGAAATGAGTACATATTTTGATATGGCAGTTCTTTACCGTTTATATTTTAATTGTTTTGATGAATACTAAGATATTTTACAATGAATGAGCAAAGTAACAGGTTGACTTAAAAAAAACAACATGAATGGAGCAGAATTATTGCAATCAAATACCGTAGTCGATGTTTGCCAACTTGTTAGTGGACCAGAAAGTTGGTTGCTGCTCATTGGGTTGAAGGATAAGATTCACCCTATATTTTAGGGAATATTTCCGTAAAATAAAAGGTGGGGAGTAATTGCGTTGTGGCAATACAACTGCCCCAAACGCATGCTCAAACACTATATTTTCATAAATTTGTGCTGCTATCATTTCATGACTCAAAATCATGCCAGATGAACTAGATTTTTTCTCGTTTGAGATTGATGTTGAAACTCAACAAATTGTTTATTTCATAATTTTTGACAAAAATAATGTTTTGTAAATTTTGTAAAAACAGTTTATTTCATAAATTTCTTCATTTTAACCGTAACTTTTAAAAGCAAATGGGGGTTGCTTTTTATAAACGGCTTACTATATAAGTCATCATACAGTTTTTAAAGTTGCTATTATAATCTTAGTATTTTAACAAAAAGACAATTATATCTTACCTTCTCATAAACCCTAATATATAAACTATTACATATCATATATGTCGTAATCAAATTACAATTACAACTACTGTATGCTCTGCTCAGTATCAAAATTTTGATGCAATAAGTTCATATTTTGAACTTATATCTATTTTAGTTATTATATAATAAAACAACATTTTTGTAATAAAATTTATTAAATGCATGTGCTCTACATTTTAAACTCATAGTAATCGCAACAACAAAGTTTATCAAACACTAAATCATTTTTTACTTAGTAGCTTATTTCATCTATTCAATAAAAGCGACTTATTTAATTACCCACACAAACCTCAAATTGACTTTCTAGAGATAATTAGTAAGATTTAGCACTTACTTTCTACATAAAAAATCTCATGAGTTAGTCTGGGTATAAAAATTTGTAACTTAATTGATATAATAAGTACATAAGTCTTACAAATTACCATATACGACGGTGAGATCTCTGAGACAATAGGATAAGTAATTAGTTAAGACCTGACAGTTTATGATACAGTCACGACTTCGACCCAGATTGGTTACCATCAAAATTTTGTACCCCTCTCCCTCAAAAGAAAAAAAAAA
Organism: Citrus x clementina; assembly: GCF_000493195.1. NCBI lineage: Eukaryota > Viridiplantae > Streptophyta > Magnoliopsida > Sapindales > Rutaceae > Citrus > Citrus x clementina. The sequence goes on along the minus strand of NW_006263303.1, from coordinate 24,687,916 downwards.
AATTATCAATACATCCAAATTTACAAAACTTATAATCACAAGTAACAGAGGGTAATGCTAAGTTACATGCATGTACCTTACATCCCTCTCACATAAATAGTGTATGGATACTATTCATGTGAGAGGGTTGTAAGGTACATGCATGTAACTTAGAGGGATCCAGTAACAGAAAGAATAGAGAATGCAAAAAGTTTTCAGGAATCCTCAGTGATGATAATTTTTTAAGCTAATAATGGCATGCTACAGGTCAGATTAAGCAGTGCAATAATTCAAAGTACCCCCACAGAAAAAGAAAGGGAAAGCTGTTTACATATTTTTTTTTTTAAAAAAAACAGTAATAAATCCACCACCCACGTGAACCTCAATTATAGCTAGCATGCATATTATGTTAGTGGCTGTTACAAGAAAAAATGTGAGAGATCTTTAAAGAAAGTTGTCAGTGCTGCAATAAATTTGCAGCGGACTCATTGTATTTTTCTTTCTTACTTTTGCATGGAAATAGGTTTAGAATGTGAAGCGTGAGGGTGTGGCTTTTGTAGGGGACAGAAGCAATCATATTTACGAGCTGCAAGCTTTTGACGTTAATAAAAATTTGCCGTGAATCGCGGTTCTTGCTTGCTTGAAGGGGGTTCTTGTTTAAGTTTTCTACTCAAATGTTTCATCATTTTGTGTAGCTGGGGATCCTTTAATCTCGGCTGGCGTACGAGCCAGTAAGATTATTAGTTTAAATCCCCCACTAATGGGGCTTAGGGCGCTTATCGTGTGCTTATATTAACTTGTTTTCCCCTTCTCTTGTTTAGAAGTTAAAGGAGCTGTATATTGATGATATAATGATTGATAGGCAATTTTAGCCTTTCTAAGAGCACTATGGTCAAGTTCTTTTTTAGTCCCTAGAGGCTAGAGTTGGCATCAATTTGCAGCTCATTATTGCAACTTTTATTTTTGTTAGTAACCCATCCAGCGTTGATTACCATAATACCATTTATTAACAGTCAACTCTTTAATTTATTTCAGAATTAGTATTTAAGTCTATTTGTTTTTCAGTAATTAGATTTATCCATTACACCAAAAAAAATAAAAAAAATAAATGCTATACATCATATACGTAGCTAGCTTTCCAAGCTTCTATATGTATTGGCCATGTGCATGATTAATTTTAAGCTAACTCTAAAGGTACGTTTAAATGCTAATTGAAAATCAAAATTGATCTTACACACGCACATACAGAGATATGGTGGCAGCATTGCATCTAATCCTCTATATATCGTGCAAATTGGAGAAGGTGAAGTTGATTGATTGAGCCCCACCTTTTTCATAGTGCAGTAATATGCCTTGCTAAAATGGACCCACGAGAAGAAAATAAAATTGTGTTTTGTGGCTATTGATTTCTAAGTGGATAATGCAATTAAATAACTTTCAAAATCCTTTTGAGAGATATAGTTGAATCACCTGGATTGAGACATTAGTGGCTTCATTATCGTTATATCATATCGATATGTATCAACATATAAATATTTCTTTCTGGGAAAAAAGAAAAAAGAAAAAAGAAAAAAACTTGAATTTATTTTCCTCTCTGTCTCTCTCTCGTGTTCTGTAGAAGAAACCCTTGTTAGGTGCCTGCTTTAGCTTCTTCCAATAGCCAAAATAAATATATCTCAAGGTTGCGTGAAGCAGCTCCGATTATCCAGCCTGGTGTCTAAGCAAACAACTAGCTAGCTGCTTGCATTATTGTACTGTCACATTCATTAGGGTTAAGTTTCTTTAATGACGGTCTCCGACAAATTTCAAAATCAATGCGATGTGAGTCATCAGGATGTAGAATCTGTATGTATTTTTGAGCAAATGTTAATGGAGGTCAATAAAATGTTATCTGCATTCACAAATTTACAAAACCCTAATAAATTTATACATTATTTGAGCCCGTTAGTAGCGTAGGGACCATGACTCGTTTTAAACGGTGGGTAGATCCATAATGGAGATATGTCATGTCATTGTCTTGAAATGTACTAACATCTCATGCATAAAAATTCCTTCGAAGTTGAAGCCATTAATTAAAAACCTTGATGCTGTTTATTAGTGGGGAATAACCCCATCATTAGCTTAAACAGCACCCGTAGTACTTCATTAAATGACGACAAGACCCAAATTGAAAAGCAAATAACTCTTAATTAATTGAGTGTGTGTCTCATTTTCTCAGCACGTTTATTCATTAAGCCATGTGCGCGCACATGACACAAGCAAATCAATTAATGAGAATCAGATCCATGGATACATAACACATATATCATTCTATTAATTGGCATGTCGAGTGGCACGGGCAACGCAATTTCAGAAACCGAACCATTCTGTTTACCATCGATTAGTTCTTAATGATATAATTAGTATTGCTCTGATCAAATGACTCATGATGGGATAGCATATGTATGGATGATCGCATGGTGCGGTACATGGCGGACACTCTTTCCATGCGTTAATTAACTTTTACAAACTCTTATTTTCTTAGTGCTAAGAGCAAAATTAAAGTTGTATGTCCCATATGACACACGCATATAATTATTGTGTAACAAATCAATGGCGTTATTTTTAATTAAATCATAATTCATGATCACATGACTCAGCGTTAGTTGTGTCTTGTCCTGTCTCCTTGTTATCGCCCTTGGTACGTAGTGTTTTGGTAAATGTTTGTATCATGAAGAACTAATGAACTCTTATCTACCAGTACATACACGTGTACATATGTGCGTCTGTGTGTGTCAGCAAAGTCAATTCATGAATATGGGGATCCTAGTTAATATGGTTTCAGGAAATTAATGTGTAATGATGATCTATCCTGAGACTGATCGAGTATATTTTATGTTTTCTTTAGGAGTATATAGGGTATCGCATTGACAAGGGCACATGTGTGGGTGATATTAAAATTAAATTAAAGAGAAAAAAGGATGGGGAGTCCGTACAATTATGTTGAAGAGAGAATAGAGAGCAAGGAGAGTTGGCGAATGACGAATAGAGGAGAAAAGATATGAGCCATACGATTGAAAAATGAATGAGAAGGCAAGAAGCCCACTATCACAAAGTGGTCGGAGTGCTTGGAGGTTGTTGGCCAGACAAAAGCTGCAACACCTCACATGCATGCTCAATTCTAGCTTAATCGGCTGCCTTTGCCTTTCACTGTGGCTCTCTCTGCTTCGCTGCCCTTTATTTGCTCACAATTAGATGCCTGTTCTCGCTTCTATGTTATACGAGCGCTGACCGGCCACATATTTAGCTCTTGTTAGAAGTGTTGCAGGTTCTATTGCACAACTCTTTCGATGAGGTTGGGCATGTGAATTGTCGCTCACCATAAGGATGGATATATGGATTGTCGCTCACCATAAAGATGGGCATATAGATTGTCGCTCGCTATAAGGATGTGAATGACAATTCCCTCTATATCCATTCTCTTATATTATATATATAATTAATGTAACTTACAGCTTATGAAACTAATTTAGTTTAATTTGTGACTCATTTGTTACTTATTTTAATAATTAAATTATTTTTCAACTGTTAGATTTTGATCATGAAATTGTTGATTATAAGTTACATTAAAAGTAACTTAGGAATTACTTATACATACATACATACATACATACATACATGTATGTGTGTATAAATGCGAGTACATAAATATAGTATTAGTCTAGAAATAACCACCTTGCTTGTTTGTTTGAGATTGATAAATTGAATCTTGGCGATATGAGAACCAGTTAAATAACTTGAATTGAGATATGAAGAAGGATGGATGTAAATATTTTTGGGTAATAATTTATACGAACTCCAAATGAAACTCAACATGTTTTATGTTTGGCAGAATGTTTGAACAAGCAAGTACATGTGAGAAAAAAAAAGGAGAAAAAAAAATGGTGAAGGCATCAATTTTTTTTAAAAACTTTTCTTCATAAAAGTAATCACAATTTTCATTTTTCACAAATCATTTATCTAAACTTCCCTTTGACAATCTTGCAAACATGCATGCATTTGACATTCTCCTTAAAAAAAGAAAATAGTGGTTGAAAAACCATACATCAAATGAGTCCAGCTACGTTATCACTGTGGTAACATATTCCATTTTTTGTTGAATTTCATATAGCTATTGATTCTTTTTTTTTTTTTTTACTTTTTCACAATTTATATCAATAATAAAAATTTTAGGTGTTCTTGAACCACTCATACCATAATAACATGGTACGTAGTTTTACAGATATATATATATTATTACACACACACACACACAAAGCAAAAAGAAAAATAAAATTACAAACTTAATTAAGTTAATTTTTAAAGAGTTGAATCAAACTAAAGCTGATGAATTTACAAACTTTTGAATAAAATTACTACCCTTTTTTTGTCATTTGATTGATCAGCTGGGGCAAAATACTCACCCCTACCCTTCCCTCCCTCGAAGTTTTGAAACCAACCGGCGGTTTGCGAAGAAAGAACAATAAAGAGTCTGCTTCTTGGCATTAATTTGTACTGGCTTCTCTTTGGCGAATTTTTCTTGTTAATTTGCATACAATGTTTAGAAGCAAATAATCATTCCACCAAATATTATTTTGTTATGTGATCGATCACCTTTAATTTATACTTATTGCCGCATGCATCGCATAAAAGGTGGCTAAAGCAATTGAGATTTCAATCATGTCATTGCCTCTTAATCACATTGTTTATTAAGTGCTCCTTTGAGTTGTTACCGGGGGGGTCCATCAAAAAGATAGTTAACATGGACTAAATTTCGAAATTAAGAATTTAAAAAAAAAAGTTTTTGTATTTTTCATTCCTTTTAAAAAGCCCCGAGTTTGTTTTTTTTTTTTTCTTTTCTTTATTCAACACCTTGGATGGATGATTTAATATCAAAAGGTAAATAAAAACTATATATAAAAATAGTTAAGAATTTAAATAATCAATTACCTTTATTTTTTTTTATAAATTTTTTGGCGGTGATATAAGTGATCAATTAAAGTGAAAGGAATATGATGCAAGTAATCAAAGTTAGAGAGGTCCTACAGAATCATGCGATGCTCAATTTCAGGATCCCTCCGCAAGATATATATATATATATATATATATATATTGTAAAGGTACCTCAACTACTGCATAGATTAATTAACACCGAGAAGTTTGTAATTAATTAATTAATTAATTAACTAATCCCGTTTTAACTTTAATTGAAGTATAATGATGTCCGAAGTCGGATCCTTGAAGCTTGTGGCATGTGAAGATCTCCTGCTTTTGCGGCTAGTGGCCATTGTTCTTTCTGGTATAAAATTATTTCTTGCCACTCTCTTTCAGTCAAGACTCAATAATCTATTTTTATATATCTTTTCATTTTTATTTTTTTCACAATTGAAAAAGACGGTGATCTTTTCTTTCTTTGTATTTTCAGTTGCTTTACAATTTGCTTTCTCACCGCCATTACCCCTTTCATTTCATTTACAAAGATAACTATATGCACACTATTGTTTAACAAAATCTTAAACATTTGGAATAAACTTTGAAGGGTGACATTTTGGGCTTATTTTAGATTCAACGTAACAACAACTTACATTTGATCTTATCAAACATGGCCAGGTGTTGAAGAAGCTGTTTATTGAAGATGGAATTATACAGATAATCGTATCTTATCGATTCTCGTTGATAATCTAACGATTTCTAAGCTGTAAAGGATGGTACTGTTAGTTAAATCCTTTCCCAAAAATCAAAATTTCCTTATTGTCCAAGCAATTTTATGTTTATCTCAAAGATAAATTTTTACACTCTATACACTGACAAAATTTATTAACAAATTTAATTAAATATTTGAACTCGTTTTTGGAAAGAAATGAAAGTTAATTTGATATACGTATTTTTTAATATATTAATAAATAAAAAACACAAAAAAAAATTATTGAAAAATAGAATAAAACATAAAGCTCAACAGTCAAGCATCAAAGTGGTGTACTACCGTCAGCAGTCACAACAATAATTTCCAATTGAAGATCACAAATTCCAACTAAATATTACCCAAAAGAGTGAAAAAAAATGAAGCATCCAACGGTCATTATCCAAAGAGAGGAGAAAAATCAACGCATGGTCCTTAAATAGACCCCGGCAAAGTCAGTTTTTTATTTTCTTACACGAAATGTGAGTTTGGTAAGAATGTCAAATGTGAGACTGTGGGGGTGAATTTGAGACGAATTTAATGACGCTGATAATAACATTATTGTCCGCTTATAGCAAGCAAATACCATTAACACAACACTATGATGAACTAATTTATTATTATTACTGTCTTTTATTTTTTGTTCTTAATTGAGACAGTCACAGTAGCAGTAACCTCTCTCTCTCTTTATCTCTTTTTAACAAAAAAAATTATTAATTAATTCTTTTAACTCAGGCCTTGTTGCCAGAGTCTTATTATATGTCGGCTGGTTCACATAAAAAGGCTGTCTTTTTTCTTTTGCTTTTGTTCTTCCGATTCCCCGGCGACAAGTTAGTTTCTTTTCTTCATTCACCTTGATCCCAGTGTCAATTGAAACGCAAACACGCACCAAAAGGAAAAAAAAAAAAGGAAAAATAAATAACCAATTTGATGATTTGCTGTTTTGGGCACACATATGTCATTACCAAGTTCCTGTTTTGTCTAATCTGATTGAGTTTTGGTCTAAAGGAGGAAACTTTTTTTTTTTTCTTCTTTTTGGGATTTTGGGTTTGAGCTTGATGGAGGTGTTTGTTGTTCGAGACTTAGTGTTGGGTTTTGGTGAAAGAAGGCAAGTAGTAGAAGCTGAGCTTGAGTTTGTGTTGGGGTTGTTGGATTTAATGTCAGTTTAAAAAAGTTGATTTTTTAAGGATGCTGCAAGAGCTGACTTCGTTGTTAAGGTGATAAAAGCGGGGAAAATTTTATTAAAAAAAAAGGGAGAAGGAAAGTTTGTATCTTTACTTTGCAATAAAGCGGGTGATTGGATTTGCTAAAGGCTTTTATCATTTCATATATTGATAAGCATGAAGCCTCCAGCAAATGGGTTTCTGCCAAGTTCTGCGGAAGGTGTGTCAAGTGTTTTTAATTCTATTCAATTCATTAACTTTGGGCTGTTATTTGCTTATCTATTTGTTTGATTCTCTGTGAGCGCTTGCGCTTCAGATTACTCTTGCAATTATTTGTGAAGATTTGGTTCTTTTTCATGCTAAACAGAGCTCTTGGCTTCTAATGCTGATAGAAACTGGATTATGTAAACTCCAGTTTTATGATTTATTTTTTGTTTTTGGTTCTGTGTTAATTAATTATTTTTCTTCCTCTTCTGTGCTGAAAATGTAAGCTTTCTGATATATCAAGTTGTTTGTCGTCCATACTTTAGAAGTAGATGCAAGAAGTGTATGGGTTTATTTATGTATACATTTGTATAGATTGTTTATAAAGTTATTTTGGAGATAAAAAGTTTATGTCTGGGTTGATCTATCAATTTTAATGGATGTTTCCCAGTTGCTGAATTGAGCAGATGGTGAATTGTCTTAACAGAAGTTTTCTCTACATGTACATGCAATCCACCTCCTTGATACTGGCATATGATGCTTATACTGATTTATATATGTCTATTTCTAATTTTAATGAAAGAGTTCCCCACTTAAGTAAGTTACAATGATGTGAACAATTATCTAAATGTAGTTGTGGCCAACTTGATGTGTTTTTAATTTCTGTGCTTGATGTTTGGGGATCACAAACTGTAAACACCGAAGAACTGTTTTTCAGTTCCAGCAGTCATATAGTCGTATACATACACGGTTATTGTCACTCTGAACTAACTTCTTTATTCTTCTCTATATATTCATTGTAACACTGTGCTAAGGAGATATATAGATAAGTAACATTATCAACAGTCTTGTGTAGCTGAATAGTGACCTTTTTCACTTCAAAAGGTATGGCTTTAGTCATCTGGAATAGGGAAAAGGAAGCATTAACTAAAACAGATCAATAAAAGTCATGATTCCAGGTAGGATACATTTTATCTCGGTTTGTTTTTGGCTATGAAATTTGTTCAGTTTGTCACAATTTGGGTGACTGACATGCATCTGTATGCATATTTATCTCTAGAACTATAATCAATCAGGTGTCTTAATGGTAGACTTGCAACTTGTATTTATTTTTGCCTTCTAACACTTTAAGACCCTTAAGAGTATATGTTTAGGCCCATTTTTCTTAATAATTTTCTCTTCATTTGTTTCCCATGACAAAAGAATTTGTTATTGGTCGTGGTGCCTCTAATCTATGTTTTTGGTGTTTCACAACATAAAATTGCTACTTAAACCCTGACCCTGGTAATAGTCTGTTTGTGAGTTTTTTTTGCTATTCCAATCCTTAGTATATCTTTTTGGTTAGTACAGATTTTAAGATTGTTTGTAATATGTTACTTCTGCCCTTCAAATTTTGTTATCCTTAAAGAATTTGTAAAAGATCAAATAGTAGTATGAATTCAGTTGGTAGAGTATTCCATTATTTGTGTCTTTTAATCCATTCTGATTGGTTCTGAACAGGGGAGAGGAAGACCATTAATTCTGAGTTATGGCATGCTTGTGCCGGGCCACTGGTTTCTTTGCCTCCCGTTGGAAGCCTGGTTGTTTACTTCCCTCAAGGCCACAGCGAGCAAGTATACTCTCTTTCCCATTAGTTTTAGACAAGCTGTCTGGATTTGGGTTTCTGAAGGAATTTTCTGATGATTACTACATCTACAGGTTGCAGCATCAATGCAGAAGGAGAATGACTTCATACCCAACTACCCTAACCTACCTTCCAAGTTGATTTGCATGCTTCATAATGTGACATTGCATGTATGAAATCCTCTAATGTTCCATTGCCTTTATTTTTCCTCCTCCGAAGCAAAATGTTGTTTTTGAATGAAATATAATTACATCTGTTTATTGTACATGACTCAACGGTTGAGTCTCAGTCTTGGATTGTCCTCATCCTTATCATATGAGTGGGTTGTCATTAGATTAGTGCTGAGTTATACTGGCTTGGACAATTGGTATGAGCCTTTATTTCTCGGTAAATGTTTTTACGTGTTTGTGGTGTGCAATCTGGGAAGTTGTGGGGCATTAGGTGTGAAAACGTAACTTTAATGATCAGAAAGTGAAATAGTAAATAAGGAAAAGATTCTGTTATTCTGTTTGAAGCAGTACATTTATTCGATTACTCCCTTTCTGAAATCAGGCTGATCCTGAAACTGATGAGGTCTATGCTCAGATGACACTTCAACCCGTAAACAAAGTAGGTCAGCTATTCAATTTGATAGTATGCAGCATTTTTTTTCCCCTTGAGAATCATGCTACTTATATGTACCAATTGTAAACATTGCTTGAAATCTGTTCTACAGTATGAAAAGGAAGCAATTTTGGCATCTGATATGGGCCTTAAGCAAAACAGACAACCGACTGAATTTTTCTGCAAAACTCTTACAGCAAGCGACACAAGCACTCACGGTGGATTTTCTGTTCCTCGTCGGGCAGCAGAGAAGATCTTTCCGCCTCTAGTGTGTAGACTATTTTCATGTTTTAAATATTGATCATAAAACTTGAATTCTATATGGTTCTGCATCTACCATTCTGGCACTTACTGTGGGAGGTACTTGATAGGATTACTCGATGCAACCACCTGCTCAGGAGATAGTCGCTAGAGATTTACATGACACTACTTGGACATTCAGACATATTTATCGAGGTATTGTCCAGAAAGTTAAATTCACACCATCTGGCATCACCTGACATATGTCCAGAAAATTGCTAGATCGATTGTTACTTTAGTGGGAACTGAGTAGAACAATATAATAAATCAGCATTATCCCTTGCAGGCCAACCCAAGAGGCACTTGCTGACTACAGGTTGGAGTGTCTTTGTTAGCACTAAAAGACTGTTTGCAGGGGATTCCGTTCTTTTTATAAGGTATGAGTTAGATTTGCAATTATGAGTCCTTCAGCTAAATTATCATTTTCCCTGCCACTGAAATGAAAGTATTTGGTTATTTGCAGAGATGAAAAGTCACAGCTTCTCCTGGGAATAAGGCGTGCTAATAGACAGCAGCCAGCCCTGTCTTCATCGGTCATATCCAGCGATAGCATGCATATAGGAATTCTTGCTGCTGCAGCTCATGCTGCTGCAAATAACAGCCCATTTACTATTTTCTATAATCCAAGGTACTGCTATGACAATTTTAGCTTCAGCACAGTGCCGTAATTTTATAATGTCAGTGACTAATTTAAAATTTTATTGATAGGGCGAGCCCTTCGGAGTTTGTGATTCCCTTAGCCAAGTATAACAAAGCAATGTATACCCAAGTTTCACTTGGCATGCGATTTAGAATGATGTTTGAGACTGAGGAGTCAGGAGTGCGCAGATACATGGGTACAATTACCAGTATCAGTGATTTAGACCCTTTGAGATGGAAAAATTCACAGTGGCGCAACCTTCAGGTATTACGAAGCTGTTGAATGCTAGTGAATTTAGATTGCGGAAATCTTAGGTGATGTTTTCAAGTCAAAAGTTGTGTCAACGTAAGTTAATGACATTCTCTATCAGCTTATCTTTCTATGATTTTCTCTTTTAATAGGTTGGATGGGATGAATCAACTGCTGGAGAACGGCCTAGCCGAGTTTCACTTTGGGAAACTGAGCCAGTTGTAACTCCTTTCTACATATGCCCTCCCCCTTTTTTCAGACCCAAGTTTCCCAAACAACCAGGGATGCCAGGTATATTATGTTCACCAAATCTAAAACTTTCTTAATGTACAAGATAGCCCCACTCTCTATAACACATTTTCTTCTTCTTTCAAAAAGGAAATAATCATAAATATGTCTTCTAATGCAAAAGCTAGTTTTTTGGATGACAGCATCTACGGACGTTATGAAAAATAATGTCAGTCAGAGTCTGATTCTTTTCCTCAAGATTCCGTTTGATGTGAAATTTTCATTTTCTTCTGGTATTCGAGTAAATTCAATTCAATCAACCAGAATCTCATATCAAGTCAAGAGTTTTAGAATAAAGGAACCTAAGCCATTTTGGGTGTTTACCGAAGATGGAATAAACCAATCCATTTATACCTCCACATGAATTTTATGTTTGCACTATATGACCTGCTAAATTTTGTCTCGTTGATGATCTCTAGGATTATGTTTGCAGATGATGAGTCCGACATAGAGAATGCTTTTAAGCGAGCAATGCCCTGGCTTGGAGATGACTTCGGTATGAAGGATGCCACAAGCTCAATATTCCCTGGCTTAAGTTTAGTTCAGTGGATGAGCATGCAACAGAACAATCAATTTCCAGCTGCTCAATCAGGATTCTTTCCTTCCATGGTTTCTTCCACTGGCCTGCATAGTAACTTTGGTACTGATGATCCATCTAAATTGCTGAATTTTCAAGCTTCTGCATTAGCTGCACCAAATCTCCAGTTTAGCAAAGCGAATCCACAAAACCAAGTCAACCAGTTGCCTCAGTCACCTATTGCGTGGACCCAACAGCAGCAGCTGCAGCATTTATTGCAGAACCCTCTAAACCAACAGCAGCAGCAGCACCCTCAACTGCATCAGCAGCGGCAGCAGCAGCAGCAGCTTCTCCATCCGCAACAGTCACAGCAACAGCAACAGCAGCAGCAAAATCACCATCACCACAATCAGCAACCACCACCACCACCACAACTGCAACCATCTCCAACTCCACCCCACTCACAATCACAGTCTCAATCACCAGTACCCCAACGACCACAGCAGCAGCCTCAACAGCAGCAACAGCAGCCACAACAACAAATATTCCTTCCAACTCATGTAAATAATGGTGTACTTGTCCCCAACGCAAATCAGAATGTGCAGCAGCCAACAGTTTACTCTCAGCTTCAGCAGCCACAATTGCTGACAAGCAATACCCAGGCCCCCCAAGGTATCCTCTCCAATAATAAGAATTCATACCAGTTGACATCCTTACCACAAGACTCACAGTTTCAGCAACAAATGGAGCAATCAACTGGCCCTTTACAGAGGCAGCAGCAACAGTCACAATTGCAACAGTCTTCACTGCAGTTCTTGCAACAAAGCCTCGCTCAGAGAGCACAGCAGCAGCCACAAGTTCAGCAATTAGCTCAGCAGAGCATGTCAGATCAACAGCTTCAGTCCCAGTTGCAACAGAAATTGCAGCAACAGCAACAGCAGCAATTACTCTCCCCAGCTGGCTCACTTTTGCAGCCTCAGCTGCTACAACAACAGCTGGCCCATCAACAAAACCAGCAATTGTCTCAGCTGCCCCCATCCCAGAATCACCAGCAGCAGCTCAGCAACAACTTGTCAGCATCAGTGCTTGTGCAACCTCAACAGTTGCCCATGAACCAGCCTCAGAACCAGAACAGACCACTTACAGGAACCAGAGCTCATTCTAATCATACAGATGGAGATGCTCCATCATGTTCAACCTCCCCTTCTTCTAATAATTGTCAAATATCCCCATCAAACTTCCTAAATAGAAACCAGCAAGGGCCAGCCATGCTCATGGGAGATTCAGTGGTTGAGCCTTCAAGTAATTTGGTCCAAGAGCTTCACAGCAAGTCTGATGCCAGGATCAAACATGAACTGCCTATCTCGAAAGGACCAGAACATCTCAAGTACAAAGGTAGCATGACCGATCAAGTGGAAGCTTCCTCTTCTGGAACATCATATTGCCTTGATCCTGGGAACATCCAGCAGAATTTCTCACTCCCTACCTACTGTTTGGATGGTGATGCCCAGTCACATCCGCGGAACAGCCTTCCATTTGTTGCTAATATCGATGGAATGGCACCTGATACTTTGCTGTCGAGGGGATATGACTCTCAAAAGGATCTCCAAAACTTGCTGTCTAACTATGGCGGCACTCCTAGAGACATTGAGACAGAGTTGTCCACTGCTGCAATAAGTTCTCAGTCATTTGCAGTGCCAAATATACCTTTCAAGCCTGCTTGTTCGAATGAGGTTGGCATTAATGAAGCTGGGGTTCTGGGCAATGGATTGTGGGCCAATCAAACTCAGCGTATGAGGACATTTACTAAGGTTTGTTATGCAATTTATTCTCTTTATATCAGAATTCCTTCTCAATTTCAAGACAACTTGTTATTTTTTTAGCACTTGGTGATATTGCTGGTCTTTTTGTCAATCCATTCTTTTAGGGTATAATTGCTTTAGTTTTATTTTTACCTTTAATCCCAACTCTTACACATATCTTTCTAATTCTTGAAGGTTCAAAAGCGCGGGTCTGTAGGAAGATCTATTGATGTTACCCGTTACAAAGGTTATGATGAGCTCAGGCATGATCTGGCCCGCATGTTTGGAATTGAAGGGCAACTGGAAGATCCGCAAAGTTCTGATTGGAAGCTAGTTTATGTGGACCATGAAAATGACATATTACTCGTTGGTGATGATCCGTGGGAGTAAGTCAAGTTCCCCATTGCTCAGTTGTTGTTACCTGTAGCCTTCTGATTTGTGTTTTTTTCTTAACTTCTCATTGTGTAAATTCTTGCAGTGAGTTTGTAAGCTGTGTTCAGAGCATAAAGATACTTTCATCAGCTGAGGTGCAGCAGATGAGCTTAGATGGAGATTTGGGTAATCTACCAGTTCCCAATCAAGCTTGTAGTGGGTCCGACAGTGGGAATGCATGGAGACACTATGATGATAACTCAGCTGCCTCATTTAATCGATAATAGTTGTGCAATTGAGAGAGAATATGAACTGTTTATGCCTTCTGATAGTGCCTTTAAAGGAGCATGGTCAATCTAGTTCATGCCCGCAACTCCTCTGAAAACATTAGCCCTCGGCTAGTTACTAGTGGGAGGTAAGTCCTTCCAAAAGAGTGCTGCCGTAGGTGCTGATGGCTTAGAGCAAAGGTCAATTCTCACCAATACTGACATCTGCTATGCGGCTGTTGGTTTTTGCTGGCAGAAACTTAGAGATGTACAGCAAACAGTAAGAGCACAGGGTAGAAGGGTGTATAATTAAATTTTACCTTAACTGAAAGCTGATCTGACTTCAGATTTTCTCTGTAAATGTTGTGAGTAGGGTAAGGATGAACATGAACATCTAGCGACTGCAGGATGTTTACCTCGACAAGATAATTAGCATAATTTTTGTTCATGTTTCAATTTGTTTCATCTTCTTTAACAGAGGCACTGAATTGATGATAGATCGGAAAGATTTTTTCAGAAATACGGTTGACACTGTAAAGTAAATGAGCGAATGGCAATTGCATAGCAATTACCGGCGGCCACACCCTGCTCTTGAAAAATCACCTTCACGTCATGGTGATATCCAGTCAGTCCGAGAAGCATAACCGCTCTTAAACGGAGGTTTTTGCGGATGCAAATCATACATTTTCGAATCCATCTATTTTCAAATTTTGTTATTTTAATTCCCCATATTGGCATAATCAACTTTAAATTAGCAGTCCCAATAGGCAAAAAACTCGTAAGCAAAAAACAAGCAGCAATTCGATTGATCAAGCTGCAATTCTTTATGTTCAAATAAGATTACAGTCAAAATCCGTATGCCTTGAGGCAACTCAACCATAAAATTCAATTCACTAATACATATAAAGCCTCGCTCAAGTAAACACAGACAACTAAGAGAGCACAGCCATCACTTCAGAAGCTCTTAAAGCAATGTAGTTGGTACCATCACTGCCCTTGAAGTCATTCCCTGCATACTTCGAATACATCACCGTGTTCCCTGGTGCAATGGATAGAGGTTTCCTATTACCTTCCTCATCTAGAGGACCGGGTCCAACAGCAATGACCTATACTCACAAGAGGCTTTATACTATTAATCTCACATAATGTTGTTTGTAATGCAAGTATTAGGAAACGCAGCAAAAAGTATTGGTCCACCAAATTCGCAAAAATTGACAACTCTTACCGTTCCAATGGAAGGTTTCTCCTTGCTTGCCTCCGTCAACAACAAACCTCCAGCAGTTGTCTCCTCAGCCTCAGCAACCTGCACCCGTCATTTGAGTAGACAAACCAGCCCATAATATGAGAATCTGATTATATCTACGCAAGAAATGGATGGAATTTTTGAAGGACACCAACCTTGATGAAAACTCTGTCATTAAGGGGCTTAAGATCCTTGATTTCATCTGTTTCAAGAATGCCAACTACGTCATCCTCCCTCACTATGAGATGATTTGCGCCGTTGAACTCCAACTCAGTCCCTGCATACTTCGAATAGATGACCTGGGTCCCAGGCTACACAAACAAAGCAGCAAGTAAATGAGTGAAAGTTGTAGATAAAAAGCACAGAAACAAGAAAACTTAATCCAATCTTGAAGACTACCTTCACAGATATGTCCAGTTTAGCCTTCCCAACTGTCTTCCCCTCGCCAACAGCTACCACCTCACCTGCTTGAGGCTTTGTTTGAGCTGCAGATGGCAGAAAAATACCACCATCAGTTTTCTCCTCTACAGTCTTGATTTTCACCAGCACTCTATCACCCAAAGGTTTAATTGAAGTGTACTGCACAGCCATAAGATCAAAATAATTGAATGACAAGCAAACAAGCTCAAATCATCTGATCATTTACTAACATTAACAGAAGAGATAGATGTGCAACATTCACACGGAATTGAAAATATAACACGCACAGTCAGAACAAAAATATAATGCACACTACCAGACTAAAGAAACAAATGCAAGACTCATTTAAAGTGAAATACAAACCAATTTATCAGTGGGTTTTAGAGCCAAATTAGTCATGGAAGTGCCTTCAGTTAAAAACAAATCAAAATGTATTAAAAAATCATCTCCCAAAAATTCATGAAAAATCGATAATGCATCAATTCATCAAGCACTAAAAACATGAGGCCAGACATTCGAAAAAATAAGTAAATTTTAGAATTATCAATGCTGCTTTTATTAAAGGATAAAATTACCTTGGGAGCCACGACTGCAGCGGCTTTAACGACCAAGCGACGGAAAGAGCGTTGGCTGGCAGCACCTCCGACGGAAGCGAACTTGACGGAAGACGGTCTGAGACCATCGAATGAAGTCAAGCTCCTTGCTGGAACCTTAATTGATGACGCTGTTAGCTGAGCTGTCGCCATCTGCTGTTCGTTTCAATTCAACATACAGCACAGTCTCAGAGCTGACTTTTCAGTCATTTAAAAATAAAACAACCAATGGAAAAGAAACTGTACCTTGCAGATGCAGAGAGAGCGAGAGAGATTCTGATTGGAAATGATAAGCGAGAAGCGAGCGAGTAGTTTGATAAGGTTTCTAGTTGAAATTTGAAGAAGAGTCGAGAAGATAAAACCCTAGACACTTCGGTTTAAGTAGTAGAGAGGGTTTTTTAAGAGATAATAAGATGATTCTAGAATTTCGGCCGTTGAGCGATTGCCGCTCACGCGCTTTTCACTCTCCAAGTCCAAGCCTAGCAGTATTAGTTAAAAACTTAAAAGAGTCTCACCTTTTAAACAGCACGGGTTCGATTCTTATTGGACTACATGAAAGAGGGCCGAAGCCCAAATTAACTTGCATGATATTATTTTGCACAAGCAAATGAGGAGAATTTCCCGACATCAGGCGATTTAAATTCCTTCAACTCTCCAGTCAACACCAAAGCCAGAGCCAAACAGGAAACAGCCAATTTGTGGTGAATGGTGAATTTATGGGAAAAAGATAGAAAATTTGGAAGTAGATATTTGAACTGTGCTCGAGTTAGGACGTCCCAAAAATTTATAATTGCTCTTTTTACACAAAAAAAAAAAAGTGAAACAATACATATTTATTATTTGTTGTCTTTTTCTTTTTAGTATTAATTGTGCGTTTACTTCGCAAATTAGGAAATTGAAATATGAAATTATAATTATTGACAATATTTACCTCGCAAAATGACGACATGAATCAGAATCAAAATAATGGGGCCCACCCAAATTTAGGAATAGGGGATGGGAGATTGATCCCCGAGGGGTTGGTGGGAATCAATCTCCCACTCCCATAATTGACCATTTTACCCCCTCATAAAATAAAAATTACTTATTTTGTCCTCAATTAAATATTATTATAATTAATTAATATTAGTTGTTGTTGTTATTAATGATAAAAATTATTATAATTAATTAATATATTAATGTTTATTATTATTATTATTATTCTTAGTGATAAATTTTTTTACAATTAATTAATATATTAACATATTATTAACAATAGTTATTAATAATAACAAATTTTTTAATAAATTATCATAATAATTTTTTAATAAATTATCACTTTAATAAATTATCACAACAATTAAAATAAAAATAATAATTATGACAATAGTTCCTTAAATACATTTTAGTAATTTGTTACAATTTAAATCATTCCGATTCCGAGATAAAGTAAACTCGTTAATACTAATTTAATTCATTCCAATTTCAATTCCTACATTTCAAGTAAACAATTTATTTTGATTATCATTCTCTATTTTCATTCTCATTCGAGGTCGTTCTCATTATAAGTTATTCCCATTCTAACCGATTCTTATTTCAATCCATTCTAATTCTAGTTTAGTAAATGCGTTGTAAAAGCATTGGAAGTTGAAATCACTGGAAGAAACGGGATCAAGAGAATTCGTTGAATGGCTAGTGAAGGTTATATGGACGATGGATTGGGGCCATTTTAATGGAAAAGGACCAGGAGGCCTTCTGTTTGTATCCTTAGCCCAGATTGTTCTAAAACAGTAAGGCTACTCACAAATCACAAGTCACAGCTCTAGTCATCACTTAAAATGAGGACATTCCCTTTCGCATAATTTAAATTGACACTTGTCGAATAATTAGAAGCAGGAATAATAATAATTCACCAAAAGTATGGTACCTTAGCTAAAGTATTCGCACCAATAAAAAATTAAAATTGGGTACGAGGATTCTTGCGGTAAGGGCCATTTGGTTAAGAATTTCTTAAGCGATCCTAAAATTGTTCCCAAATTAATACCAAATCAAGTTACTGGATGATGAAATAGTTGACTCGTCAAAACTTTAGAGTCATTACTGTGTGGCTAAGACATCTTCTGATTCTAGTCAAAAGAAGACAACCGTAATTTGTCAATGTTGGAAAAAAAAAGTAATATTTAAAAAAATGAAAGGTACCACAAAAATGTTATCCCCTTCTTAATTTTTTTTTTCTTTTTAGTTTAGTGAAAATGGAGATTTGCGGCATAGTACTAATTTTTTCCCCGCTTAATATAAATTACATGTACGAAAGAGGAAAAAATTCAAGTCCTGCGTGGCCTAATCTTAACTGAAGGTAGTTGAAAAATATTCGTCAATTTTTTTTACTAGAAAAGTGAAAAAAAAAACATGATTTTGCCTCCTTGTATTTGTATAGCAACGAAATCCATGTTGATGAAACTGGGGCCAACCGAAATTGACAGTAGTAATAGATAATAGTGAGTGACGGGGGCCAATCGAAATTGAGAGCAGTAAACTAGTAATAGATATTAGATAATACTGAGTGAAGTGAGTCCCACAATAATAATTTATAATTCTAGAAGTTTTATAAAGCTGACGGAAGTCAGGGGACGCGTTATTTTGAATCCCGTTTTCAGCAGGGTTTGGGGTGGGTGACGATGGCGCATGGCATGGGCCTTCCTTTGCGTTGCGTTGCTCGATTTTGTTTGAGGTGACGGCTAAGTGATAGCAACAATGGAGCTTTCCTCTCGTCTCTCTGGACTCTGGTCCGGTCATTTTTGTTTATGACATCAGTCCCCGGTCTTCTGTCCGTGTCTGCTCTATTTCTCTTTTTTTTTTTCCCCAAAAAAAAAAAATTTCGGGTATGGATAAAATTTAAATTAATTTTGTCGTTTTATGTTTTTTTAAGATTTAAACTTGGAAGATCATCTAAAAGAAACTGTTTGAATATCTCTCTTTTTTTTAAAAAAAAAACAAACATTAAGAGAATATATTCAAAAACATTCCTAACACTTTATTTGAAAGAAAAAATTAGTCCTTAAAGTAAAATCAATGTTCGCATATTATTATTATAACAAAAGTAGTAATAATAGAATAATAATTTTTTTTTACAAATTAATATAAATATAAATACTACATAACCTACATGATTATTTTTTAATCAATGAATAATATTATCATAAGGGTTTTGTTATATTAGAATTGTTCTAAAATAGATGACTCTTTCATAATCACACGATTAAAGTTATAATTAATTTATTATTATTTATTATTTTACGTGTGTGACTATGATTCGTACTCTACCTTAAATAAATTCCAACGTAGCCTTAGCCTTATCATAACTACATCTATTTAGACAAACAAATGTTGTAATCTTAAAAAATGATTTAATAAAAAGTTGGTCGCACAAAATAATGGAATTGGGCTGGAAATGGGGGCCATTTGTGGGACAGTGATTCAGGGGACAGGGTTTTTAAATTTGAACTTTATGCGTTCTTTCATAGTGGAAATTTATTTACAGAATAAATTTAATTATAAAACGAGGAACAAAAGCCAAACGTGCTTGAAATCCAGCACCCTCCCCCGCGTAATCCAGAAACAATCTTGTCCTACAGGCCACGTGTCCGCTGATTTACACTTTGCGGCATTCAAATCAACGCGCCCTTTGAGTTTTGACCCTCGCGGTCAGAGTCTGAGACCTCCTTCACTTTACCAATGAGAGCTCACTCTCAAGTCTCCCACGCATCCTCCTTATATATACATCTGCCGAGCCGCCATAAAAATGAAAACATCTTCAGCAAAATAAAAGCAAACAGGAATACGAGAATCATCATCCAAATCACACTCAATAGTTCCGAGTCAACTCGATACAGCACCACTCGTCTAAATCAAGAATACCCATAACCTGAAGCCCTTTAAAAATGGTGAAGCACGCAGTCGAAAAGCCTGCTGAAGGAAGTGACTCTCGTTACAAGGGTGTCCGAAAGCGAAAGTGGGGGAAATATGTGTCTGAAATCAGACTACCCAACAGCCGTGCCCGTATCTGGCTGGGCTCCTACGACACAGCAGAAAAAGCAGCGCGTGCTTTCGACGCTGCTTTGTTTTGCTTACGTGGCCGATCAGCCAAGTTTAATTTCCCGGACAACCCACCCGACATATCAGGCGGGCGCTCACTTAAGCCATCTGAGATTCAAGCTGTGGCGGCTCAGTTCGCGAATTCGGAGCCGCTGAGGAGTCAATCACCAGAACAGTCGGTGTCCGAATTGCAAACGGAGTACTTATCGCCGTCGATTTCTGAGGCAACGGTTCAGTTGGACAGCGATGGGGTTTTTGACGGGTCTTTATTGGATCTTTTAACGGCATCGAGTTCCAATAACTACCCTTCCGAATATGGGATATTTCCTGGGTTTGATGACCTGTCTAATGACATTTTTACTCCGCAACTCCCAGCTGTTGATTTTGCAGACGAGAATTTTGATGGGCTATTGTTAAATCAAGATTCATTTCTTTGGAATTTTTAAATTAGTAATGTGAGGTCAGAACTCTGGACAGTTTTAGATTCCGGAGTATCTGATAATTTGGGTTTGGATAGACCATTTTTTGTACGGTCATCCTTCATTAGTAATCGAGTACGAGTAAACATATCATTCGATTGGAAAAAAAAAATTACGAAGTTGTAAATTTTTTTATTGATCGGAAGAAAATTGAATTGTATTAGATTTTATTTCAAATAAATGAATAAATCATTTTTAAAAGTTAATCGCATGTTGTGAGTTTATTTTTATTATTAATTCGACATTTTATTATCTTTGTGCCACGCGTCCTTCCTCCGCCCACGTCACCCATCCAACAATTCCATCAATTTGACAAAACATATACAAACCGGAAGAAATTAAAAAAAAAAATCCAGAAACACCAAACCCTAACTACTGCGTCAGCCATCATCCACGGCCGCCTGAGCGACTTTCCGTCGTCGTTTCCATTAATTGACAACCCAGCCTGAAGCCGCCAACCCTTTCCCACATATTTCCGCCACCGATAAGCTGCCACAATCCACGAAAACCAGCCGCCAAACTCCGCTGCAGATTACCAGCAACCGCCACCACCAGACTCTTCCTCATCATCCTTTCTATCCTTCTGGACCATCTCCTACAACAGCCAATGCCGTTCACCGAAATCGAAGTCAAACCTCCAACCACTTCTTTCTTTAGACTATTCCGTCCAGTCCACGACGATCCGAGACAAACGGCTGCCACCATCACACTTAACACCATCAAATCTTCCAGATCCCCATTCCTTACCCGATTTCCAATCACCATCGCCATACAACTATTGAAGTTTCAAAGAAGGTATTGGATACAGTTAAACGTTCAAATTAATGCATTAAGCGTTTGGGGTGAAATAATATAACTTTTAAACTGTACTTACTGAAGTAAAAATCATAGGAGTAAAAGTGAAAAAAATGATCGTTGAACTGTCAAAATTCAACTGTAAAGTGTTACCAAATTTCTTGATAGCTGGACTGCCGCACATCATTCGTAAATGCATTCTAAAAATGTCAATTAAAAAGGTCGATAGGAGAAATAAATGGAAGAATTACAAGAAATATTTAGAACTTCACATTAGACAAGAAAATACATACAAGTAGGAGAAAATTATCGAAGATGCATCTAAACTTGCACAAGATGAGATAATGTTTCATCTTAATTTGAGCGTTAAATCGAATACTACAGTTGTAATTCTTCAATAACTCAAGTCGAGGAGGCCTCAATTGTTATGAAAGACAATATAATTGATATTTCACCAATACAAATTGATGATGAGGGAATTATCCCTAATTGATATGATTTTACCAATTGAAGTTATAGCTAATCTAATTGTTCTTCAAGACCACGAGATAATTAACATGGTTATGCGTATTTTTATCGAAAACAAGAAATCAGTTCTTGAAGAAGATTAAGCTGAAAAAACAAAATTAAATGGAAAATGAATTGAGCAAAAAAAAAAAAAATAAATATTATTTTTATCATTGCTTGTTCATGGAAGTCTTTATCTTCTCAAAGTGTCACTAACAAATTTAAAAAGTAGATGGAGTACAGCTATTATTGAGTTTTAAGAAAAGTTGATGCAAGATGCTTTGTGTTTGTGATGGAAGATAATGTACTCCCTCACAAGTTTCATCCTCCACATAGTCTTTTGTTTTCAGCAAAGTTCGAGAACAAGTTTTTTCTCGAAGAGAAGAAGAGTAATGTGGGAAGTATAAGGTAGAATAAATTAGAATTTCTAGAATGGAGTCAATTTTATCTTTAGTATTTCATAATATTTTATCTTATTTTAGTATGCTTATTTTAGTCATATTTATAATTCTAGATAGTTAAGATTTAAGATTATTTGTCTTATTTGAAAAGAATTATGATTTAATCGCCACTAATATAAATAGGCTTGCTATCTTAATTTATTATCATACTTTTCAAAAACTACCAATAATAATATTATATATTATTCCCTAGTGGATTTATCCTTTTCTCTCCTTGAAATTTTTTTTTTTTCTTGTTATTCATGAAGGTACACTATAACGACATCTAATATTGCTTCTACGTTTCTCTAAGTTTTATTTTTTATTTTTTACACTCTTTTTTAAGTTAGAGAATATCACACAAGTCATTTGAAGTAAGAGAGAAATATTAAGCTTTGATTAATAAATCTGGAGCTCTAATTTTAATAAAAAGGCAATATGCTAATCTCCTCGCGCTTCATATATGTAGTTTAAGGATAAATGTGTAAAACTATAAGAATTGCTTAAACGGCTTTAGTCAAATTCAAGTAATGGATGAGTTTTAATTTTTTTTAATTAATAATTCAAGCACTTATTAGAGCTCGAACCTAAGACCAAAACTTTAGGAAGACTGCTCAATTTATAGATAATTAATTACAAGGTGATTTGAATATTTCTAATTTAGTGGTTATTTTAAGACAATAATCAATAGAAAAGATTGTCAAGTACTTTTTTTTTTTGGTCTTATCCACGAGGTATCCTGGGGAGGGGCCCAACTGTGGGAGGCACCTTTAAGCCCGTACCACAACCCAGACTAGAAGTCCCCGCTCGAACCGGGAGGCACAGGTTCTCCCAACAAAGGCGACTTCCCTGCGACTAGATTGTCAAGTACTTTAGTTGGTCAACACTAATCATGACTGATAAACAAGTTGGACTGTATTCATATTTAACGTATGACAACCTATATTTTTGTACTAAAATTCATTTATATTCACTATATTTTAAAATAGTAACCTCACTTGTATCTTGAATCAAGCCTCTCTCATGGTAAAGAAGAAGTTAGAACTTCTCACACCACAAAAAAAATGACCTATTATGACAAGTAAAAATTATCATTTTAAAGGGTGGATGACAATTCTCATTTCTATTATTGTAGCCAGCGTCAAGAAAAAATGATAGAACAATACTTGTTATGAAGTTATGATAGATACTACTGGTCATCCATCCTGTTTGGGTGGTAAAGATGTTGTTACCATATATTCACCTGAGTATAATGTGCTCTCCTCGATATAGAATGATCCTTAAAGGGGAATGTCTCCTCGAGAGTGGGGATGGCTAGTCGCGTACGTGTGGTTAGCTAGGGTGCTCACAAGGAGAGAACAAATCAGGTCAATTCAAAGACCTAGTCAAAGGGCGACCAAAATCTTCCCTTGAAGAATCCGGGTACGAGGCCAACCCACCAGTAATCATGGAGTCACTCCATTAGTGTTTGTGCCACCGACCCATTCACAGTGAGTAACTGATCCACTAATGTTTATGCACCAACCAGAGGCTACTAATTTCGGCTGATTATAAAAGCCTTTAGAAAATGAAAAAAATGGGGGATAAGTAAGATACAGAGGTCGAATTCCTCTTTTCTTTTTCTCTAAATTATAGATTTCTTGGATTTCTGAACCTTGTTTTATTTTCAAGCCTACGGTAGTAAAGCCACAGAGAGGGTGGCATAAGTTCCCCCCCCCCCCCCCCAAAAGGAAGTTGACTTAAGCGTTAGAGAGTTTACGCTGGAGAAACCACCGATGTCCACTAACTATTTGTTGTGAGCGCAGATGTCCTAGAAAGAGGTGCTCAAGGTCACCAGTGCTTGGTCAATATTAAGGCAACAACACAAAACCGTCTCCCCCATCACAACAATAGTGTTGAGGTAGCTATTTGATTGCTACATACCTCGACCAGATTTCTACATCAACACATCCATCATAAAATTTTTTCAAAGAAAGTAGAACAATTTTGACTATGGTGCGCTTGATATAATTGACCAAAAAATTGAATTGTTGAAATCAACATATTTCTATAACAGGTATAGTCTATCACGAATTATTGAAATTAAAAAAAAAATCATAATTATATTTCTATTTATCTTTTTTAAGAGTCCACTATAATTAAAATTTATAAATCTTTTATCATCCACTATCCACAATTGAAGCTGCATTCGTAAATTTCAATTTAGATTACAAATTGATATAATTATTATTTATATATGAAGTACTCAAATACGTACAAGCTTCATTATAACAAACCAACTTACAAGCACAAGCACTTAAATAACCTTAATCAAACCAACTCTTAATAGTGAAAAAATGCGAATTCTCAAATTGAAATCCTGCATCATGTAATTATCCCAAGCAAATATAAACCAAAAGGCAAATGGAGGCCAATTTTTTGTGCTTGCAAAAGGTGGTATCGGCACTTTTAAGATGTATACCCAGACATTAAGCTTGCCCTTCAAAAACTGAACCCTTAATGCTCACAATCATACATTTAGCATGATTTGCAAAGCAGTTCTCGTTTAATAAGTTAATGCTTATTGGAGCACAAGTATCGCCATTTTCACGGTTAGCAGTAAGAAACAAAAAGTTCAAATCAAAGATGAAGAAATTAGCTTTCAAAGTTAAATAATAATAAAAGAACTGCACAATCTAAAAAAATTCCCAAGTAGAATAAAACCTCGATAAATAAATGTTTGATAAATGAATAACTTAGATTAAATAATAAAATCCTCTGATACCGACTTAGGCCAGAGTAATAAGTTAATAAGTTTGCTAAATGCATAAGATAATTTTTTTTTATTTAATCTTTTGGGGCCCAATGAAAATATAGATAATTAATTAATCAAATACAAAATTAATAACGAATACAATATAAAATTCATAACATTAAAGATTTTTCCTTACAACTTTAATTATCTGAATTCAACTCTTTGCGAAATATGCAACTAAAGTAGTCATTTTGAAGAAGATGTTGCTGACTTGAGGAAGCATGATTTGGCTATTTTATAGATAAGTATGTACATTTACCAAAAAAACTCTTCTCAAAACAATAAATCTCTCTCTAAATTAATAAATATTCTTTCATAAAATTTTCATTTATTGATGAATAAATAATTTCGTTAAAAATTATATTTTTCTTAATTCTAACAATATTATTTTATAGAAGTTTTACTGCATCACCATTTTCACTGGTTATCTTGCGATAAATGAAAAACACTAAATTATTTCATGGATAATATGTAAATAATAGAAATAATATAAAGGACAAGGAGTTATATCATGTAAAGCTATAGAGCATTTGAGTTCATTCAACTTAGAACTATATACAAAATGGAAATTCACCCGTTATTTATAGAGTCTTAACTAATTAGGTTTAGCTCACGCCTAAATTTAGCCTGGCTTGCACTTGTTTTACCTTGGCTTTTTCATCTCCAAAGCGAATTGGCCAATGATTTTCATGAGCCATTTTGCTAACATGCTGCCACGTGGCTAACTGACCAATCAATTTAATCGGTGAGCATGCTTGCCTCTTGCTCCTCATCTAATTAACTTTAACCATGTGGTCAATAACCTTGCAGTCCTTACCAGCCAGAAACAAAGAGGTAGAAGTGAAGAGACATCCACCAAATAGGTAGGCAATGGTATATTTCTTTTTTTAAGGTGGCCATTTAGTAAAAAAGGAATATCATGGCTGTTGCTCTCTTTTGATGTGAATTTTCCCACGCTGTGACAGTCTAGAATGATATAATAACTAGCAAAGTTGGTATCCAAAGTACGGTAAATTTTCTTCATCATTTCAAAGCCACAAATGTTCAATCTGAAGTTCTGCATTCAAATGCTAATTTATTTAAATGGAATGATTGGTGACCTGTATCATTACTTAATGCTATTCACTCTCAAGAAGCATTAGTTTTAAGTCATTTTCGTAAGCGACAATCGCTTTGAAAACGTGTTGATTTGGCATCAAAAGCAAAGCATCATCTGAATCTAGAATCCACTGTAACTGGGACCACATGCAATCAATTCTATTGAACCAAATTTCATAGCAGTATCAGAATATTAGCTTTGCATGCTTTTAATTAATCATTAGATTATGATCTGATCAATCAAAGGCTGATCTATAAACTGTTTATTCTGTGAAATGATCTCTCAAATTAGTTTCTTATTTATGCATAAATTGATATCATGATGCACTTATGAAATAAGAAAGTATAGAACCTGGGGCGAGGTTGTCAAAGTTCACTAACTTTGATGTTATTCTTATCCTCGTCTTGCTCTATTAAGCTGAGTCTGTCTCCCTTGTCAGGCTGCTTGCTAATCTGATTTTGCCTCCTCAATTGAAGCTGCTCAAACTGTTGCTGTTACATTGTAATTGTAGCTTGCCCCATTTTCCTATCTGTCACATTTTGTGTTGCTTCTTGCATCTTGTATTCCCTTGCAATTTTGCGAAGTTTCTCGAAACTCAAGCAATGTATGATTAATTAGTATTGCAATGCAAGATTAAACTGAAAAATTCAATCTATGAATTAAAACTGCAAGTCCTACTTCCTTTAGCACTTTATCAACAACTGTTGAGCATGATTTTGTATTTTCATCTCATTTATTATTTCTTTCTAAATTGACCTGGTTCTTGCAAATTCAAGACTCTGAACCAGTTTAGTTCTGGCTCATGTCTTCTTTTAGGTCAAGGATTTAGCTTTAATTTAGTAAAAACCAAAAGAAAGTGCAGTGGCATGCAATAAATGAATACGTGACCGCCTATTATTCACAATTTCAGATTGATCAATTTAGATCAATGCAGAATGCTAAGCATGCAAGGATGGATGAATTCAAGCATAACCAGCCCATTCATGCGTGAATCTAACATAATTAAGCTAATTCAAAGTAATAGCACGATTTGATCAGAAAGGACTGAAGCAAAACTGAAACTGTGGTGAATATTTCCATGTCAGATAAGGAAAACAAAATTGGATCCATACTTTTTCACATACGTCAAACCATAATTATGTTCCGTGATCAAACAAATGCACTAATTCATATATCTAATAAAAAAAAAATCTTAAGCGAGATTGAAGTTGTGAGACAGATTTTACCGATATGATCATCGCGAATGTAATGTGAATTCTCAAATGAGCTTGTGACTAATTTTGAGGGATCGTTGGTGGCGGTACTGCATTCAATTTCTCAATTCTGATTTTCTAGTGCTGCTATTGTTGCTGCCACAGGCTAGGGTTTTAGTTTCAAGCAGCTAAAGGGTTGGGTCTTCTTTCACCGCAGCGATTTGGGTATCGTTCGGTCGGAGAGGGTTTAGTGGTGAGTCTGTGGCAAGGAGAGATGATGGCGAGAGTGAAGGTCTGGGTCTCGATTTGTGAATGTGCATGTTAGACACGTAAAAAGAAAAGGGAGAAAAAATGAAGAAAGAAAGGAAAGGTGATAAGGGTTGCTTTGTTTTGTGCATGAAACGACGTGGTCTCAATAGGGTATGAAACCACATCGCTTAACTTTGCAATGTTTTAAGTTTCAATTTCATTTATTTTTCAAAAGATATACTAGACAATAATTTATTGTATAACGAAATTATAAACGACTGTAAACGATGAGGTTTCTTTGTTGTAACGGTTGGTATTTATCTCCACGGCAAGCTCGAGCAACAGTTTCCAGAGTCCACGTACAAGAAAAGATTTCGATTATTAATTAGACATACGAGACTAAAACAATGTAAGTTACGATTTAACCTAAAAGATTTAACTAAAGCAAAGCGTTCAAAAAATAATATTTAAGCTTTTTCAAATATTCCCCACACAAGCCAGGCTTATTCAAATTTTATACGTGAACGGACAGCACATTGAATCTAACAAATGGGTACATTCTAATTTGTGTAAATTGTCATGAGCCGTCTAGGACTTATTTGGCTTGACGCATATTTCCAACAAAATCCTTGAGAATTTTAATTAGTGTACAAAAAATTGGAATATAACACAGCCTACACAGGGATAGGGTGTGTGCCTTTATTAAGAAAAATGACTATCTAGAGTTATCTGTGTGGCGGCGATACACAAACTTGCCACTTTCACACAAAAAAGTAGTGGCAGGACAATCTCAAAATGCAAGCTTATTCACCGGAGATTGAAGTGCATTATATGTACTTTTCATTAATAACTGATAACCCTCGTAGTCGTAGATGATTAGAAAGCTTAATTTGTTTGATTACTCAGAAACTCGAAGACCGTCCGTCAAAAATTTGGTGCAAAGCCCAGTAGCCCACACTTAACGCAGAAAATACTCCCCCACGTGTTCACATCATTGCATCTCTTATGCACGTGTCGGATCCCGATCCCTGATCCAATGGTCCACACCCAATCCACCAATAAGCTCCACGTAGGCCCCGACCTAGCAAAAGTTAAAAAAAAAAGCTGCGGGGTTACGTGTCACTCTTCCACAATGCCCACGGGATTCATTCATTCTGCTTCCGTCTCTTAATTCTCCATCTCCACTTCCGCTGACAAAATCGGTTTATTTTAAAGCCGAAAGCCGGTGCTTGTTTTGCATTAAAGGAAATAATTTCCAATTATGGTGAGGCCGAGCGGCGGAAGAGAAGGCAATAACGGGAGATACAAGGGAGTGAGGATGCGGAAGTGGGGCAAATGGGTGGCGGAAGTTCGGCAACCTAACAGCAGAGGCAGAATTTGGTTGGGTTCTTACAAGACGGCGGACGAAGCTGCTAGAGCGTACGATGCGGCTGTTGTTTGCTTACGTGGATCCTCCGCGACGCTCAATTTCCCCGATAACCCCCCGGAGATTCCGTTGGCGGATGAAATGACGCCAGTCCAGATTCAGGAATTTGCGTTTCGGCATGCCCGAAGGGCTCCGGCCCAATCGGTGGAGGATTTAGGATCTAATGAGGCGGCTGTCGTTTCCGCTTCAGGTTCGAGTAGCGGTTACGGAGTAGATGATGTGGGCGTCGATGGGGCATTCTATCAGTCACCTGGTCTGTGGACCTTTTGAGGTTGTTTATTTGTTTATTTATTTATTTATTTTTTAAATTAACAAAAAAACTTGATAGATTACGGAGTAAAGGGTTGTTTTTGTATAGTTTAAAGTGTTCGACTTGCAAATTCGACGAATGTTTGTATTTTAACTAAACTTTTGAGATGCCACCTGCTTTTGTCTGTAGGAAGAAATTTTTGGGTAATGTTGAAACTCGTGATGTGACTTGATGTTTGCAATATAGTGCTTAATAATTTAGTGTGGTTTGTCGCGAGGAATGAATTTTTGCTTTTTGTCACCTCCAATGAAAATGTGCTAGGAATATAGTATACATTGCGTTTGATAAACAGGGATATAAGAAACTCTGAAAATGATATGAAAAGGGCAATTTTTATTTTTTTATTTTTAATTAAAGGAACCGTTCTTATTTATTTATCTGAAAATAATACAAATAAATTAAATAATTTGATTACATCTTTATATTATCCTCTCTTTGATCAACAACATTTTAGATTTGAAGTCCCATTCCTTCATTTACAAACAGCTTGAACAGCTAGCCTCGATGTAACGTTGCCCCAGCTGCTAATTCCAAATGTCGACTGCGACACGTCAATCAAACAACTCGGCCTCCCAGCACATAGCTGCAAGATAGATAGAATTAACTTCCAACAACAATTGCGTCATAGATTAATTTGTTTCAAGCGAAAATAATGTTTGATGTTCTGTTTTGATTACCTTTTCCACGACAGCAACGCTCTGAGTTGCCTGATAATTGCCTAAACTGAAGGAGCCGCATGTTCCCTGTGGATCACCGAAGCTAGCAAATTGGATTTCGGAGATTCTTCTGTCACCTTGGCAGTAGAGTTCGAGATTGTTTCCTTCGTAAGCATTTGCGCAAACAGTACCAACTGTGACAACCTGGAGTGTCACGTTCCAGGGAGCCCCGCCTACTTCCTCGAACAAAATCAATGTGTTATCGGTGTTGTTGTTCAGGAATGATCTGGGCACATGGTACCTGATTTGAAACACGGTTTTAAAAAGTTACATTTCTGGGCTTGATTCCAAATTTGTTTGACAAAAGCTCGAGTGTTTTACCATCTTTGAGAAGGATTGCCGCAATTAGTCCTGCACTTGCCATCATTATACGATCCCTTGTAGTTACAGTGAGCATCACATCCGGTGGTCTCAGCTATTTGTGTAGGCCAGTAACGCCCAATGCTCTTCCCATTCATCCAGGCATGCCCCTTCCCCATGCCTAGCAAACCTAACACCACTGGCTCTTCACCTGAAGGAGTCTTGAAGCTGGTCTGTAAACAGTAAACACCCAGTTACACCTACGTCAGAATTCATTCTTACAAGATGTAGAAATTATTGAATGAAAAAGTGTTGAGGGAATTGTTTTTTATAATACCTTGTACCATGTCATTGGTCTATTTTTGGGGACCTTTGTGGAGTTCCAGTTGGCATTGCGTGAATTTGGATCATGGAATTGTTGGGCCTCACCGTTCAACCCCACCTTCACCGGCAATGACAATCAGGTACATATTCCAAGTATTATTGATGATTGGATGGTAAAATCTTTGGTATGTTTCAGTAGTAAGTACCTTATAAGACCATTGGTATGTTGTTGCATTGATACTATTATTTCCTTTTCCGTTCAACAGAACGCCGCCATTAATTAAGCCAGTAGGTTTCAAGTCATAAAATGCACCATAGTTCTGCACCATTCATTCTACCATTAATGAGACCGATTATTAGTTTTGCAGTAAATTCTACAGAAAAAAACATACCGCCAATCCCACTGTGACACTGAGTAAACTTATGACATTGAGGCCTTTTTTCAGAGAAACAGCTTTGTCGAACCCAAAACTGTAATCATCTCCAGTGACCATTTGTTGCCCCTTAGCTTGCCTGGAGAATTGTGAGCCTGTTATCAGGACAGAGTCAGTAACAATGACCGAAAAAAGGAACATCTTTGTACAGAAATCAAATGCATCAAAATCGTACTACCTATGAGTTTGCCGTTAACATATGCATGAAGTCCATGGCCATTTGTGCTCACACGCAGAGTCATATTCTTCAAAGAAATGTTTCTAGTGTCCACACTGTAAGAACACAGCAATATTATTTCTTCCTATTGGTTTCTGGTGCATTGAAGTCCAGGAAATTTTGAGGAAATTTACCTGGTCATATACCATAAGTAGTCACTAACATCACCAGATGCCTCCTTCTGGTCAAGAAGCTGTGCTGCTTCAAATCTACCATTCCCTTTGAGGGTGTCTTGAATAGGTTCTGGTGCCCACATCCAGGAGAGTTTAGCTGGTTTAACTTCATTCCCATATGCATCCTCTTCACTATGTTTCGTCACCATTACAGAGGTCTGAGTGTTAATCTGTGGATAAAAGTAATTCAACATGAATGAGCATTTTCTGTTTCAAGTCTTTAAGAGGGAATATAGAAAGATTTTATTGCTTGATCTATTCACCGTTACCTTTGCTGTGTTGTAAACCTCCTTGCTACAATTTTGAAGGAAAGTGACAGACCAAGCAGGCACAAAGAACTTCCCATCCTCTCCCAGGTCAGCGGTGTAATCACCTGTATTGTCACTGTTGCTTAACATGCAGAATCTTTCCCCCGTAGCATTAAGGGTGAATTTTGTGAGCTGATCAACACAATGAAATCACATCAATATACTATTTTAGCTAATGAATTTTTGTATGATATTAATGCCACTTACATCAACAAAATTCATAACACTCTTGGTTTCTACTGTGCCATTTGTGAGAAACTTTTCTGCCTGTTTAATAGAAGCATGGAGTTGCTTGAGATGTCCCCACTTGGGCTGGTTCAAGTTACCTGAAACTCACAATTTTAGTTCATAAAGTTCCCAAATAATAATCAATATAAATGATCAGAAAGTCTAATATATCATATATGATTGATCTTGATTACCGTATTCATCAAGTGGTGCATTGTAATCATATGATGTTGCAATATATGGTCCTCCTGCTGTACGGCCAAAGTTTGTTCCTCCATGATACTGATTTCAGGAAAAGAAACAAAGATTTTCATAATATTGAAGAAAATACACCCATTGGATGGAAATTCTCAGAAGAGTTGAATCTTAGCTTAGACCAACCATGTAATAATTGTTCAACACTCCTCCATTTTGGAAAAAGCGTGCAACTGAAAAGGCCAGATCCTCGGCAGTTCTCTGTGGATCTCTACCACCCCAAAGCTTGAACCTGGAAGCAAATAACTTTGATATTTATGACATGGGGGAAGATGATGAAAGTCGAAAGAGCTGCTCATTAATAAGACAAGAATTAAACACACCATCCTGTCCAGTTTTCGGTCCACATTTTGGGGCTCTTGGGATTGTTTGGCTTGAATTGATCACAATAGAACCCATTGCATGTGTTGATCTGTAAATTAGATTATAGAAACTTTTGAGTTTGGTAACCCCATAATTAATTAAAATAGTAAGAATTAGATTGAATTGGGCGCAGAAATAAAGAACCATAGGCTCCGGAGCGTCGCTTTGCTGGCACATAATCCATGGTTCGCTAATATTTTGGGCCACGGCCATATTTGCACACCATTTAATGTATTGCTTCCCTGCATCTCCATACTTTTCCATGATATTTCCATATTCATTCTCAATCTGTAATGTTCAGAACCCAAAACCTCCAAACTCTTAATGAGACTAATACCAGGAACAACATCAATTGTAGCATTAACACATTTTAAGGCTGTGTACAAACCTGGGCCAAAATAATTGGACCTCCCTGTGAGGCAAATAGGTTTGCTTCTTTGCACATGTTGACAATCTTGGTGGTAAATACTTGCATTTCATTCTGTATGGAGAAGTAGGATTTAGAAATGCCATGCATAAAATAGAACGTTAACAAGTTTCAGCCATTCAGGAAAAATGAAATTTAACCTTGAAAATGTCGTTGTCTGTTCTTAGTTGGATCCCAGGAGTATTGTGCAGCCACATGGGGAATCCTCTGATAGAAAAGAAGCATACATGTGTCGGAACTTAGCGATGTTGTAAATCTCTTCTAGATATATGATATATAAATTAAAACAGAAACATACCCATAATTCCATTCAGCACAGACGTATGGGCCAATTCGAAGAATGGCATATAGTCCAGCATCTTGAACTAGCTTGAAGAACTTGACGAAGTCCAGATTTCCAGAAAAGTCATACTAATCCATTGCAAAACAAGTAACACAACAAACATCATTAAGCTAGGCATTTTAATTTCTTGAGCTTAAAGGTACTAGCATTAGAGGAACATTTTGCTTCAAACCTCGCGACGCCGAGGCTCGTGGACATTCCAGAAGATATACGTTTCAATAGCATCAAGCCCTCCATCCTTTGCCTTCTGAATCAGATCAGGCCACATCTGTATATCACATTTACGAATGAAGTCAGCACATGCACAAGTTTTGTTTAACCGTGCTCTAATAGGATATCTTAATTTGAGATACCTCAGGGGTGCTGCGGGGATAATGGATTGA
Source organism: Citrus x clementina (assembly GCF_000493195.1). NCBI lineage: Eukaryota > Viridiplantae > Streptophyta > Magnoliopsida > Sapindales > Rutaceae > Citrus > Citrus x clementina. Next base: position 24,654,118 of record NW_006263303.1, on the reverse strand, counting down.
GCCAGAGATGATGACTTTACGCTGCCCATCAATGATAAGGGCATTTGCATCATATTCAACCTTGATTGCTAAGCATGAACACAGCATAGCCAAACCGGCTACAAGAACAAATTCTGTCCGAGAAGAAGCCATCACTTAAAACAATTTTTCGTTCGAATTCAAAAATTTCTACAAACGACGAGAGAAAAGCAGTAAAGCTTGGATTTTACAAGTAATTGCGGTTCATGGTTGTGTTGTCTGCTCAGTTCGTGCTCAAGTTGATGCTTATATAGGCAAAGGTGTTATCTAACAAACACTGCAACTATCTAAATTTAGAAAACGTATAAGCTTTGACAGAAAAACTCCGTTTTGAGGGTTTGCATGCAGTTGATAACTGAATGAGAGCCATCAACAATTAAGCTTTGGATAAGATTGCACTACAACCTTCAATCCTTTCATTTACCCTTAACTGTCAAACGTGTATAGAATAGAACTGAACAGCAGTTCATGATTTGCAAATGCCTCGTTGGATTACAAAACTAAATTCTAACAAGATTAGTTATATTATTATTGTAATTATTATTCTACTTTAATTAATTTATTATTTATCTCCTAATTTCTTTCAGCTTCTTATCTTTAATTTACTTAGATTTTAAAATTTAAAAAGAATCTGATAGCTAGCTAGTTGTATAATCCATTTGTTCATGAGAATTTTGGTGTTGGGTTGACTAGAAAAATTTTAGTAATACAGTTAAACCCAAACTGTTTCCGGCTCTTTTGTTCTCTTTGGAACCATTTAAATTGCCCGGAAACTAGAAGAATCTGATAGCTACAGGCCGGGCGGGAGATAAGTTCTTGGCTTCCCTATGATTGTTAAAATCAAGTCTTACATGTGGAACTAAGATTTTAATTTATTACTGAATACACTTAGGATGTCTATTTATCCACTTCAAAAAATTAATTAGTGCAAGTAGCTCTCTAATACTATCTAATATTAGACACAACTCAACATAATCTTAAATGAGTAGTTTAGTTGGTTGGTCTCCTAATTCAACAGGACATTTTTTAAGAAAAAATCGAATTTGAAAGTGTTTTAGGATACAATAATTTTTTAGGGGGTAAATAGGATCTAATATAATTTCATATATACGCTCAATAATATTAAATATTAGGGTTGTTATCGTTTAACTCCTTTAAGAGTTACAATATATCAAATGACTATAAGAAATATGATGATTTATTCTTTTACCTTATAAAACCTATTACTTTATTATATTTCCATTAGTATCATTAGTTGACTAGTTAGAGTGGTAAAATACCAATTTTGCTCTTTATATGGTTTTTTTATTAAAAAAAGTATCAAAGTATTACAATATTATAAACTCAAAATATAAAGTAGTAAAAAATAATTTCTACAAGCCTATGAATATAATATTTGATACCTCTATTTGTATAATTTTTTTAGGGTAAAATTAGTATTTTATTAGTTAAATAACTAGTCAACTAATAGTACTAACAGAAATATAGTAAAATAATAAGTTTTATGAAGATTTGGTGACAAAATGATAGACTACAATATTTCTTATAATCATTTGATATGTTATAAGTCTTAAACTAGTCAAACAATATTAATCCTCTAAAATTATTAATTTTGTATTTAAGGAGCTCACAAGTTCCATTCTCTTAAGAAGTAGCTATTCAATTTGTTATTTTGATAAGCAAGTTATATTTCAGAGGAGTCGTTTGATCACTTTGAAAATGAGTTATATAACCTTTTTTTTTATAGTAATTTTAAAATTTAGGCATAATTGGATCACGGATAGCTAACATATAAGTTTACTATTAGAGCTTTGGCCTTATCGGCTCATAAGTCACAATGATAAAAAAAATTTGAGTGGTGATTGCTGATTAATTAAAAAAAAAAATTCTCCTATCTATACACTACAACCCGAAGACGTGGTTATAAGGTCACTAGAAGTTTAAGGGAGCCCAAATAGAAGGAGTTCCTAATCCTTAAACTTAAACAATACAAGTATAGCTATGGTTAAGATATCAATATACTAATTATTGTTTATTATCATCCAAATATTGATGGTCAACAAAGTCGAGTAATGATGTGATTTGATGCTTACAACACATAGTTGGTGACTGTTTAATGCTTGTTGCAAGTATTATTACTTCTCATAAGATTTATTATGTCGTTTTAGAATGAAAATGCGCTGGGAATGTAATAATCCATTGCCGTTGATGAAACCACAGACATGAAAGAAAATTTCCTTTTCTTTCTTATTTATTCATACGAAAATTAAGAATACACAAATAATGAAGTGTTGGTCTCTCGAGTCTCTTCCTCTATTTGTTCAACAAATTTTGAAGTCTTACGTACGCATATTAATAGCTTCATTTACAAACAGCTTGCACTGCCAGCCTTGAGGTAAGATTGCCCAGGCTGCTATGTCCAAATGTCGATTGCGACACCTCAATCGAGCAACTCGGCTTCCCAAGGCAGAGCTGCGACACAAAATTAAATTAAAACTTTTAATTTTATCAAGAAAGAAGGACATGTAATATTTTTTTTGCCTTTCCTCATTTTATTTTATTACCTTTTCCACGACAGAGACGGTCTGATCGGCCTGATGATTGCCTACACTGAAGGAGCCGCATGTTCCCAGTGGATCACCAAAGCTAGCGAATTGGATTTCGGAGATTTTACGATGACCTTGGCAGCGTAGCTCGACTTTGTTTCCCTCGTGAGCGTTTGCACAAACAGTACCGACCGTGACAACCTGGAATGTCACGTTCCAGGGAGCCCCGCCTACTTCCTCGAACAAAATCAATGTGTTGTCGGCGTTTTTGTTCAGGAATGATCTGGGCACATGGTACCTGATTTGGTGACACAGTTTTAAACTTGTTACATTTCTGGGGGATCATTCGAAATGTGTTCAACAGATTCTCTAGTGTTTTTCCTCTTACCATCTTTGAGAAGGATTGCCACAATTAGTCCTGCATTTGTCATCTTTGTACGTTCCTCGATAGTTACAATGAGGATCACACCCGGAGGTTTCAGCTATTTGTGTTGGCCAGTAACGCCCGATGCTTCTCCCATTCACCCAGGCGTGCCCTTTCCCCATGCCTAGCAAGTCCACCACCACTGCCTCTTTTCCTGGAGGTGTCTTGAAGCTGGTCTGTAAACAGTGAACACCCAATTAGACCTAATTTGTCAGAATTCATGCTTACAAGATATGGAAACGAAGTGCAGAGTGTCGAGGGAAGTGTACTAATATAATATGATACCTTATACCATGTCATGGGTCTATCTTTGGGAACATCTGTGCAGCTCCAGTTGACATTTTTTGAATTTGGATCATAAAAATGTTGGGCCTCACCGTTCAACCCCACCTTCACCAGCAACAACAATCATGTATGGATGATTGGATAGTAAAATAATAATACCATGTTCTCAAAGTAGTATTGATGATTGGATGATAAAAATTTTGGTACGCTTTAGAAGCAGGTACCTTGTAAGACCATTCGTATCCTGTCGCATCTATCATATCTTTTCCTTTTTCTCTCAATAGAACCGAACCTTCAACTAGGCCAGTTGGATGCAAGTCATAAAATGCACCATAATTCTGAGAACATTCATTAGACCATTAATTAGAAAACGTGCCTACGTCAACTTTTTGCGGTAACTTCTGCATAAGAAAACAGTATACACACCGTCAATCCAACAGTAACGCTGAGTAAGCTTATAACATTGACGCCTTTTTTCAGGGAAGAAACAGCTTTGTCGAACCCAAAACTGTAATCGTCTCCAGTGACCATCTGCTGCCCGGTGGCTTGCCTGGAGAATTGTGTGCCTGTTATTGCAAACAGAACAGAAATGTTGAGGATAAGTGATAATCTTAATACAGCGAAATCAACTGCATCAGAATGGTACTACCTATGAGCTGGCCGTTGACATAAGCGTGAAGTCCATGGCCTTTTGTGCTCACCCGCAGAGTCGCATTCTCCAAAGACATATCTTTGGTGTCCACTCTGTAGAAATGGACTTAATCACATATACCATCTATTGATCCCCAGTAAAATGAAGTTTTAAGAAACTATGAGGAAATTCTTAATTACCTGGTCATGTACCATAAGTAGTCACTACCATCACCAGATGCCTCTTTCTGATCAAGAAGCCGTGCTGCTTTAAATTTACCATTCCCATCCAGGGTATCTTGAATGGGTTCTGGTGTCCACGCCCAGGTGAGTTTAGCTGGTTTTTCATTTTCGTGGCTATGCTTATTTACCATTACAGATCTCTGAGTGTTAATCTGTAGATGAAAGTTATATCAACATACATGAGGATCACTGTTTCAAGTATTTTAGGAAGAAACTTGTACCTTTGCAGTATTATAAACTTCCTCAGTGCAGCCCTGAAGAAAAGTGACAGACCAAGCCGGGACAAAAAACTTGCCATCCGGTCCTAGGTCAGCGGTGTAATCCCCTGTATTGTCACCATTGCTCAACATACAGAATCGTTCACCGGTAGCATTAACAGTGAATTGTGTCAGCTGATCACCACAATGAGATTCACATCAATATCCTTTTTTTTCCCCTTAACCTATGAATACTATGAATTCATGAATTCTTGTATGATTCTTATTGCCACTTACATTAACATATGTACTGATATTCTTGGTTTCCACTATGCCACCGGTGAAAAACTTTTCTGCCTCTTTAATAGCTTCGTGGAGTTGCTTGAGATGTCCCCATTTGGGCTGGTTCAAGTTGCCTGAAATTTAAAATTTTTGTTCATAATGTTGATGATAATAATAATGAATATAAGTGATTAGAAAAATTAAATCTGTCTTATATGATTGATTTTGATTACCATACTCATCGAGTGGCGCATTGTAATCATATGATGTTGCAATATAAGGACCTCCTGCTGTGCGGCCGAAGTTTGTTCCTCCGTGATACTGCTCAGGAGTACGGTATAAAGAAAAATATTGCATTATATTCAAGATATTACAGATGCTGAAAAATTAATATCAGAGATATTCCATATTAGCTTGGACCAACCATGTAGTAATTGTTCAACACTCCACCACTCTGGAAAAAGCGAGCAACTGAAAACGCCAGATCCTCGGCAGTTCTCTGTGGGTCTCTGCCACCCCAAAGCTTGAACCTGGAAGCACGTAATTTTGATATTTATGACATGGGGGAAGATGATGAGAGTCGAAAGAGCTGCTTATTAATAAAACAAGAATTAAACACACCATCCTGTCCAGTTTTCAGTCCACATTTTAGGGCTCTTGGGATTGTTTGGCTTGAATTGATCACAATAAAACCCATTGCATGTGTTGATCTGTAAATTAGATTATAGAAACTTTTGAGTTTGGTAACCCCATAATTAATTAAAAAAGTAAGAATTAGATTGAAATGGGTGCCGAAATAAAGAACCATAGGCTCTGGAGCATCGTTTTGCTGGCACATAATCCATGGTTCGCTAATATTTTGGGCCACAGCCATATTTGCACACCATTTGATGTATTTCTTCCCTGCATCTCCATACTTTTCCATGATATTTCCATATTCATTCTCAATCTGTAATGTTCAGAACCCAAAAACTCCAAACTCTTAATGAGACTAATACCGGGAACAACATCAATTGTAGCATTAACACATTTGAGGCTGTGTACAAACCTGGGCCAAAATAATTGGACCTCCCTGTGAGGCAAATAGGTTTGCTTCTTTGCACATGTTGACAATCTTGGTGGTAAATACTTGCATTTCATTCTGTATGAAGAATTAAAAGTTTGCTACACAATTAATGAGCATTGTCTGAAAACAGAACATTAACAAGTTTGCGGAAAAAATAAATTGAAACCTTGAAGATGTCATTGTTTGTTCTTAGTTGGATCCCAGGAGTATTGTGCAGCCACATTGGGAATCCTCTGATACAAAAAAGGCATCACGTGTGTTAATATGTTTGTGTCAGAACTTATTAATTACGTCAATCATTTCTGGATATTTATTAATTATACAAAACATACCCATAATTCCATTCTGCACAGACGTATGGGCCAATCCGAATAATGGCATAAAGTCCAGCGTCTTGGACAAGCTTGAAGAACTTCACGAAGTCCAGATTTCCAGAGAAATCATACTAATAATTAAGCCGTTGCAAAACAAATGACACAATAAAGATCATTAGGCTTAGGCAGTCTGGTTTCTTGAGCTGAAAGGTACTGGCATTACAGGAACATTTTGATTCAAACCTTGCGACGCTGAGGCTCATGGACATCCCAGAAGATGTATGTTTCAATCGCATCAACCCCTCCCTCCTTTGCCTTCCGAATCAAATCTGGCCACATCTGTTTATCACATTTACAAATGAAGTCAGCACATGCAGGGGTTAAAAAAAAAAAAGGGAAGAAAGAAAAAGCATATATTAATATTAATTAATAGGAGATACCTCAGGGGTGCTGCGGGGGTAATGGATTGAACCAGCGATGATGACTTTACGTTTCCCATCAATGATAATGGCATTTGCATCATATTCAACCTTGATTGCTAAGCACGAACACAACAAAGCCAAACTCGCAACGAGGACAAATTGGGTCCCAGAAGAAGCCATTTCAAGAACTAACTAGTTAAAAACAATGGGCATGTATGATGTATCAAATTCTTACTCTTTTCGTGCTCAAGATAATGCTTTATATAGACAACTAAAATCTAAATTTGGAAAAATATCCTCTCTTTTTTAAAATTTTCTAAATACAGGAAACATCATGCAGAGTTTATCGAAAAGAAAAAAAAAATCTTTATTTGGGCAAAGAATTTTTTGAATTTTGAGATTCTATGATTACTGAAATGGCAAATTTTAACGTGGGTTGGCAAGGAATGAAAATTTGCAGTTCATGTTTCAAATTGCCCGGTTGGAAAACGAAACTAAATTCTAGCAACAAGTAGCATTCAATGTGAATCGAGCTTGAATTTCATGTGGCTTGTAAGTATGATTTTATAGGTCCAACATTAGGAAATTAGCCTTCACGTATTTTGCACGTGTTAAGCATATTATATTGTCAAATTGTTTTTTGGCTTCTAAAATAGACAAAAGATGACTTTGTCTGTTAATTTGGGCCAATGTTTGGCGATATCTGCTCCCACAATATCTGAAGGATCAAGAAACATTCTGCCTCACGAATACGAGGAATTGAAATGCAACCATGTAATTTTAAATTTTGTTAACCAGCAATTTGTATAATAGGGACAGAACCAGAAAATTTCTAAGAGGGCAAAATTGATAGGGGTCAAACATTTCAAGGTCAACAATTGAAAAAGAGTAATTGAGGATATGAACTATTATGGTACTTCCGGAGCATTGTTAAATGGTCGTTCATTACTTGTTTTATTATCATGATTGGTTCAAGCATATAAATGGCAAACAATGAACAAAAAAGAAATAATGCTCCAAGAACACTCAAGACTTCTCCCTAACTGCCAGAGTAAGAAGGTTCAGGCATAAAAATTTCTATTTTAATTTTTTAAAAACTAAATCGCAAATAGAAACGTTTCAGATTTGGCCTGCAAGGGCCAAATTTGTCTTGGAGGAAGAATAGCAATCTGAACAGTGCAGCAAAGATGGATTTATAAGGCAAGGCACAACAGAACTTGCCGTTGCAGAGAGAACAATTAATGAGCTGTGCTTTGTGTTTTGATTAGTTTAATTTGTAGTGGTAGTATCAGTAGCATGAGTGGTAGCCAAATAACTCAAATTGAAAAATTCCAATGCACAAAAAAATTTATAAAAGAAAAGTTCAATTAATTAAGATGATTGAAAAAAAAAATGAACTAATCAAACAGAAATAGCCTAATTTATTAATATAAGTAAAATGTTCTCATCTATTGCAAATTGAAAATAATGACTCCTAGATCCTAATCTACCAAAAAAACGAAACACTTGTATATTCCTAGCAAAGAGCTTCCACGACAAGCCTCTTGACAGTGCCTGTTACACAGCTTGTAGCTCCAAGGTTTGCTTCAGAGGCTTCAACGGAACAGCTCTTCTTGCCAACACATTGCTTCTCAATCAGGGGCAACACATCGATTTCAGCTTCACAGCTTCCTTTCTTAAATGCCCCACAAGCTCCTTGTGGATCTCCAAAACTGGCATACTTAATTTCAGAGATTCGTCGACCGTGGCATGTAAGTTCCATTGTCTTGTTCTCATGTGCTTGCCCACATGCCGTTCCCACCACGACTGTTTGGAAATTAATTTGCGATGGATTGCCACCGAATTCTTCAAACAGAACCAATGTGTTCACACCATCTTTAAGCCAGGATCGAGGAACATGATACCTATCACCATCGAATATTGAATTCGCTAAGTTAAAAAATTCGAAGCACGTAACTGAACAGAAAATGAAAAATTTATCAAACATTTGATAATCCTCACCATATCTGAGAAGGGTTGCCGCAATTGTAGGCACACTTGTCGCTTCCGTAAGGGCCGCGGTAGTCACAAGACTCCGTGCTGCAACCATCCTCTTCAGCAAGATAAGTTGGCCAGTAACGGCCGAGGTTATAGCCATTAACCCAAGCAAAACCTTTGCCCATTCCTTGTAAATTTAGTACAACGGGATCATTTTCAAGAGGAACTTCGAAGGTAGTCTTGTACCAAGTCATTCTCCTGTTTAATGGCACATTTTTGGATGACCAACCTCGTTCTGAATTAGCTGCCTTTGCATTGTAAAATTTCTTATCATCTAATCCATACAACCCAACTTTGTATGTCCATTTGTGAGATGATAAATCTTTTATTATAGTCTCATCTCCCACTCTTCCTACCAGCAAAACGGGGCCAGGAATTCCATTCGGTACCATGTCAAATTTACTTCCGTAATTCTGCAAAAGGAAATCGGGTCATTTTTTTTTTTTAACCGTAACAAGGAGACTACACAAGCAAATTGCTGCTAGAATTTGTTATATAAATACCTGTAAGCCAACTGTTGCACTGAGCAATGAAATTTGATTTTTCCCACGAGTTAACTTGACAGGTCTCTCAAATAAATCATTAGAGGCTCCATATTTGGTCCATTGTGAATCTGAATATTTAACTAGTGTTATGATCAAATTTGCATTACAAATATATAAGGGAAGAAAAGAAGGAATTCAGGGTCCATTACCAACATAATTTCCATTAACATAAGCATGAAGCACTTGACCACTGCTATTTATTCTGAGGGTCATATTGCTACTGCCACTCAAGATTGGGTCATCGTCCTTAAGGTCCGCACTGTTAGCAATGCAATTAAAATATATTTAGTCATTAAATACACGAGAGAATGTTGTATCAAGTGAAGATAAAGCAATTTGATTACTTACTTCGTCATGTACCAGAGGTAGTCACTAACATCATTGGTTGATTTTTGATCAATAAGTGTGTTTAAAGCAAAGTGACCCTTTCCTCTAACTACGAAGTCATTAATCATCTCAGGCCTCCATTTCCATTGAAGAGGAGCTTGATCGTTCCCAGCTTGGTTCGGCCTCTTCACCTTCACATTTGTCTGAGTATTCACCTTGGCAGTGTTGAATTCTTCGGTTTTGCAGTCCGGAAGGATACTAACAGACCATGCAGGAAGATTGTAAGAACTTCCCTGGAAAGTGATTGTTGAATCCTCTGACTGATTTTCGTTAGCCAGAAAGCAGCTTGATCCTTCCTCAGTTGCATACACGGTGGCCTAACAGGCAAATATTTAACGATAAAATCCCGAAATTCGTGATGTAAATTGTAAAAATAAAGTAAAATAATATATAAGTCTTACTGAGACCGAGTTTCCGTAATCAGTGTTGGTGACGTTTCCATGCGTAAGAGTCTTCTCCATTGATTTCAAGAGTTTATGAAGTTCCCTCAGGTGTCCCCATTTGGGTTGATTCAAGTGTCCTGTTACAAGTAATTTTATGAATTATAAAGTGTGGACTTATTAAATAATAAAACTTGAAAAAGCAATTATGGTGTTAATGTTAATTACCATATTCATCAATTGGTGCATCATAGTCATAGGAAGTAGTGAGATATGGACCCCCGGATGTCCTACCAAAATTGGTACCGCCATGGTACTGAAAATCATAATTTTTAAAACTAAGAGTTAGTGAAAAATTTAATTTTTAATTAATCCAATTATTCAAATTTAAAAACTGACCATATAATAGTTTTGGACTGTGCCTCCAAATTGGAAAAATCGAGCAACCGCAAAAGCAAGATCCTCAGCAGTTCTTTTTGGGTCTTTGCCTCCCCAACTCTTGAACCTATATATATGTACATTAATTTTTTTTGCCGATTATGAATTTTCAATTAATGTGAAATACTAATGCGAAAAGAATTAATTAAGAAAAATTATTAAATTAACTAACCAGCCAGTCCAATTTTCAGTCCATATTTTAGGACTATTGGGATTATTTGGTGTGAACTGATCACAATAGAAACCGTTGCATGTATTGATCTGAGAATAAAAACTTTTGGAAATTAAAATTAAAATAATAAAATACAAATGTTAAAAATATAATGGTGAAATACTAAAATAATAAATAATTAAAAAAGCAGTAGTACCATTGGAGAAGGGGCATCACTCTCTTGGCACATGATCCATGGAACTCCAATGTCTAAAGAAGTAGCCATTTTTGCGCACCAATTAATATATGATTTTCCAGCATCTCCATAGTCTGACATCACGTTTCCATATTCATTCTCAATCTGTGGATAAATATATATTCAACACGAAATATTAGCAAAATCTCGAATCATGGAGGAGCTAACTCAAGTGTGGAGATGTAATTGTAACAAGGGGATCAATTAATAAATTAACCTGAGCAAGAATAATAGGGCCTCCTTGAGATGCAAAAAGCTTCTCTTTCTTAGCCATGTCCACTATCAAAGTTGTGAAATTTTGCATTTCATTCTAACAAAAATTAAAAACAAAAAATGATTAGAAACTTGCCAATATAAATCACAAGAATGATATCTCCTGAAAGGGAAAAAAAAAAAAGCATTACGCTTATTTATGCTTACCATAAACACCTTATTTGTGGTGCGAAGCTCTTCGATACCAGGCATGTTGTGCAGCCAAACTGGGAATCCTCTGATCAATGGAAAATATAAAAATATTTCAAGACTTCAAAAAATTAAAAAAAAAAAAGAGGTTTAAATTAAATATGCTTGTTTTCATGTAAGTTTTATTATGCATGGCATCCGTTGAATCCAAAACCTAGCCAGCTAGCTCTTGTTAGAGAATCATTATGAATTGTTTGAGAAATGAACTCACCCATAGTTCCATTCGGCACAAACATAGGGACCAATGCGAAGAATGACGTACAATCCTTGATCTTGAATAGTTTTAATGAACCTTATAAGATCAAGATTGCCAGTAAAATCATACTGGCGACGTAATGGTTCGTGGGCATTCCAAAAGACGTATGTCTCTATAGCATCCAAGCCACCCTCCTTAGCTTTCTTAATCAAGTCTGGCCACATCTGTCAAACCAAATACCGTCTATATGTTAGCATTAAAAATTCAAAAAGAAATAATATTTCAACAAATAAAATATACATAGAGTCGTATACACATACTCCTGGGGTACTTCTAGGGTAATGAATGGAACCAGAGAGCAGAATTTTACGTTCACCATCAATGGTGATCGCCCTTCCATCATGTGAAACGCGATAAGCAAGGGACAGATTGAAAAGGGTTTGAAGAATTAAGCACAAAAGAATGGCTCGAGAGCAATGCTTTAGAGTGGCCATGATTGAAGTCGAGACGCTCGAGGGAGTGTGTGTGAATGAACAATGTACGTGTTTATATATAAGTTTGATCGACTAAACGGATTAGATTGTTTAGCTGGAATGGAAGATGATGAATCGATTTCAAAGTCTATCCGAAATCATTAAATTTGCATATTTTCTCATTAGGCAAAATATTATTCGTATAACTTTATATGAACGAAAATTCAGCGATGTACCTTGTGTATGGATCTTTTTAAGATAAAAGTAATAAATATTTTTCAGATAGCGTGAAATATGATATTGTGAGATTGAGAATTGGTTAGTTAAGTCTAATCCAAATCTTAAGTCAATCTTTTAAATAGTGTTCAAGTTATTAGCAAATTGTGAAACACGCATGCTAGTAAGAGTTTTAACAAAATTAGTTCCATCTTAATTATGGTAAGGTTTTAAAAAAAAAAATGATCTATCACTTTGGGGAAGAATTTTTGTTCTTCTGGTTTTGCATCTTACCATGTATATGCTCCTATCAATTATGAAAAATTAATGCACACGTGACAAAATTTTACTGAATAACCTTTATTCTTTTATTGAGTCCACCTATAAAGGAGGTTTCGACGTGTACTAACCAAATTATGAATCTATTTAGAGTGAGTAATTTGCTTAAAACTGTTGACAAATGAAAAAAAAAAATTTTGATAAAAGCTTTATGATCCAAATCGTCAAAAGATCGAAAAATATTTACAAAATTATTTGAAAAAAGTGGATATCTCTATAATATTTAAGGTATTATCCTTTAATCTACGACATTTTCAAGGATGCCATTATATATGATCATTGTTAGGAATAAGATAATGCATAATTTATTTGACATATTCCTTTTATCATGACTTAGTTTTAGTATTTAATATGTAGTAGATAAATAATCAAAATTAGAAGATAATATTTATTGACATTATATAATCTATATTGACGAGGGTTAGTCGGAGAAGTTAAAATATTACAAATATATGAATCTCAAAAAGAAAGATATCAAATATCTAAAGTTACTTTTTACATATTATATGGATGGTCAATTGACAAGGATCACGATTCTGAATTGTTTGATCATTTTTCGAGTAAGAAATGAAACATAATTTGAATTTACAATATCTATTAAGTAAAATAAAGTTCAAAATTTAATGTGGTGTAATTATTATTATTATTATTAATTTATTTTATTTTTTTAAAAGGAGGGTTACCCGTTATCTCCATCCTTCCGTTTATAATAAGAGTTTTAAATTATTTTGGGCCATATTGTCAACAAAAGAAAATTATTTTGGGCTATCGGTCCAAAAGAATTTGTAATGCCCACTTGATTGTATGCGGTAAATGACATAGAGCCACATGGGCCCAAAACTGCCCATGTTTCGTTTATAATAATATTGAACTGGTATTTAATTTTAAATTGGATTCTAATCGATTTTAATTCTCTAGAAATAAAATTTTATCAAATTCATTTTTCAAACAAAATTTTAAATTGATTGGTATATTGCATTAAATCCAAAAAAAGAAAAAAATCGGATTAAAAGTATTAAATTTGATTAACGTCAAACTCAATCTGATAATTTAACAAAAAAGTTCGATTCCGAACCAATGACAACCTAGCGATGCTTTTTGTCGTTTTATCTGCCTTTTGATTCCATACAAGATTTCTGTGAACACACATAATCTCGAATAATAAAAAAGTTAAATGAAGAATAAATAAAATCTTTTATTCCATTGGTTAGATTTTATTTAAATTGGAGTTGGTGATACTTCCCTTCCTGCTCCACGCAATAACATATATTCTCCACTATTTTTCTTATGGTGATGATTGATTGCTGATTGTTCTAAGAAATGAAATCTAATCATATCTCTCACGAGAATGATATGATGATTATTTTTAATTACTTTCTTACGACGACGATTTATTTCATAAACTTTGTATCAATTTAAAATTAGTGGCAGCATTAAAGAAAATCACATGTAAATTGATCATATTCTTGTACGACCTAAGATTGGAGTCCTTTCAAATCAAATTTTACTATCTTAACCGCCCCTGCATCATTTTTTTTTTTTTGAATTACATGAGACAAATGCTCAGATTACAACTCATATTATATGAGATTTACAATTGAGATTTATAATCAGACAATTACTGGGCCTAATTTACATTAATTCTTATATAGTACTGCCCAGATTTTATTCTCTCTAATATTCGAGGGGTGTCTACTCTACTCACATTTCGAAAGGGAGAAGATTGTCTTCATTTAATGATTAAAAAATTGAATAAACTCCTACATACGTCGCGGGGGCTCGAACTGCTGCGCTCACAGTTGTGAGTGCAGGGTCCTAGCCACTAGGTTAAGGCCCAATTGGTTTCCTGCATCATTTCTAAACAAGTTAATTGCTGACACAAATTATAAACACTTTTATATGCAAACATCTACATCTTTTAAATAAATTTGAGCTTAGACTAGGTCGTCCACTAATTGAAATTATACTTGATTCATAAAAATATTATTAATCTAATAGTATGAAATTTAGATCAAATTGAAACTGGACATAATTGTGAAATTGTCGAAACTCCTTACTTCTTATGATTACTCAAAGAAGGAAATGTTTAGTTTGTTTTAAGTACGAATATTAATAAAGCCACAAACTTATTTCGTAGAAGTTGATGAGACGTGATTAGATCAGTTGGATTAAATGCTTATTACTTTACATGATTTGTTTTTGTAATTTTGTAATTTTATTCAACTAATGAACTTATGATATAAAATAAATTATAATTTTATTATCACTTATATAAATATAATTAAAAGAAAGTTGAATTCAACTTTCAGGTCATTATCAGTTAAGAATTTTCTTCAACTCAGCAAAGATAATCACAAAAATCCAATTAAAAAGTAACTATGGTTTAAGTGACACCTCTAAAAGACAAAAGTGATTTCACTTTCAGCAAAAAATTTTAAAAAACTATGAACATATCAAAGGTGCGTCAACATCTTGCCACCTCAAAAATGTAAAAATTTCCTTAATAAAAACTATGTAAATTAAAATAATGAAAAATAAATATAATAAAATCAAAAGGGGCAGGTCAAGCACAGGCGTCAACAACTGGGGTCTTGACTCCTGAGCATAAATGATAAAAACGAACGAATTGGGTGTCAATGTCATATTGGGCTGGACTCGGCGTAAAAGTTAAAGTCCAGGTCACGTGGCCCTCATCAGATGGGCGAATCATAGGACGACACGTATAGGCGCGCACATGTGAAGAGTTGCCTCGGTCGCTTTGCCTTGTTAATTATGTAACGTTATCCTGAGCCCATCGAGGGCCCCTTTTGTTTTGACAAAATTACACATCATTCCGTGGGCGGACGGAGACGGATCGACCCGCTACCTTTTTGCTCGAATTACCTAAATGCCCTTCATTCACTTTCTCTTTTCTTTTCCTCTTTTTTCCCCTCTTTATCACAGTAAACAAGTCATGTCCTTGAAAGGAAAAAGAGAGAAAATAAAGTGAAAAGGCGTTTATATTTGCTTTTTTCATTTGAGAATCTCCAAAACCTAGATTTTTCTATGCAGTTTGAAAAATATTCCATCTTTCAAAGAAAAAAAAAGATGAATATGTGGAGTAAATTACAACTTTAGATATATTTGGAAGTTACAAACAATTTTACTAAAATATAAAATTATAAATTTTATTGAGATGAAATTTGAGATAAAAGAATTTAAAAGTTGTGACTTTCCATGTAAAAAGTTGGATGGACACAGATAAATTCTTTAATTTTAAAATATTGGAAAAATAAGTGAAATAAGGAAAGAAGGATTTTTTAAGTACGGGTCAATGGAGTAATTGAGAACACGGACAATCTTATATTAAGTGGGCCAGGGGAGGCACATCGCTTTCAATTGGGCCCACATTTTTCAGTGGGCTAACCCAAATTCAGGGTGGTTTTAGTAATAATTACAAATCACCATCTCTAATAGATCTTCGCCACGTACCCGAAAGCCAACGGTGGCAGAGCCAGAGCTAGTAGTGCTCATGGAATCTCTTTTATTATTATTATTATTATGCGCGAACAAGACAGCACCAGTGGCCAAAGGTAGGCCAGATCCAAATACCGAGTCTCGATCATTGCAAAACGACAGTAATAAAAAAGGATGACCCCACGGACCCCACCATTTAGAAAATAGAAAAATCATCTTCTTGGCAATCCCATTTTAATAATTGAGTTTGATATGCATGTTGGTTTCTTATAGCAATCATCACCCATATAATTCCAAACCAAAACCTATGGGCTAACTCCACCCACTCCATTATCATACATACATTATTGCCAGTGGTTCCGCCTTAATAATATATATCTCCAGTCTCCAATCTCCAATCTCCAATTTGTTACTACTCAAATCTCCCAAGCTACATAACACTATTACCAGTTGTAGTCATCATGTTGGGCAACAGACCTCGCCCGGTGATCGGAAAATTATCGGCTTTATTGGTTTCCGGCAACCGTGCCGGGTTTTCGGACGTGGGTACAAGCCCGAGAGGTCCACTGGACTTAAAAATTCAGTCACCGAGATGTGGTCTAAGATGTTATGATGCAGGTGGGGTTGGGTTGGGCATAGTGGCAGCACTAGAAAAGTCTAATACCGATTGTGGGCACGAAATTTTGGCCAAATTTGCCGTATGTAGTAATAATAACAAATCAATCAGCCCCCCAATTCCTGTTAGCTCCGGCAAGAATTGTGAGAGATGTTGTCAGGATTTGGAGATTGAGAGCTTGGAGGATTACACTTATGTGACCTGTCATGGGCCTAATAACAAGTCTGTCACTCGAGTCTATTACGATGGCTCTGTCACCGCCGTTAAAGAATCATCTGCAAGATTTGCGGAAGCTGATGTGTCTGCTGCTTATTACTACCCCACTTCGGATTTTCTCAGTTCATGCCATTTGTGCCAGAAAAAGCTGCACGGCAGAGATATATACATGTACAGGTAATTGAATTGGTTTTCTCTTTTCGAAATAAAAAGCTGAGTGTGGTCGTTAATTTGTTTGGTTGCACAAAATTTTGTCGTTAATTTGTTTGGTTGCACAAAATTTTGATGATGAATCTCGTGTTATTTGATATATTACAGAGGGGAGAAGGCGTTTTGCAGTAACGAGTGTCGGTCCACGCAAATAATGATGGACGAGAGGAAAGAACAATGCAGAGCTGATGCTACAAGAACTGCAGATGTTGCCAGTTCGCCTTACACAAGGGATCACATATTTTCAACTGGTATTCTTGCAATTTAATTCATTAAAGACTCTTTTCGAGTTTTCGGTGGAGTTAGTTTATAGAGTACACGTTTTGGTGGCAGCAAGCTAGGGTTCCCCAGATTCCGGATGGTGTGATATCGTCTACTTATATATATATATATATATATATATATATACACATACAAGGCTGCTTCCACTTATATATACGAGGAGGTTTTGCGATACTTACGTAATGAGAATTTTGAGTCAAGAATTGGGAAAAAAAAAAAAAGGTAAATAAAACGAAGAGTTTCGGATTTCGGAGGGTGTAGGTGTAAAGCTTACGCTGTAATGGGATTACCATGTGTGATATCTCTTTTTTTGGTTGTACTTGGAGGCCATCTGATGGCCGGAGATTAGAGGCGAAGGAATTGTTTAGTGAGAGTTGCGTACAAGGATACTCTATACATGTTATTTGCTTTAAATTCGGAAGGAAAAAAATATGTATATCTGATTGTGTATGTTTTAACTGGACCATCATCAGGTTCAAAGAGCTCATGGCATGTCCGATGTCCTTCAACGTTGTGTATCAAAAACTTATTAAAGTTCAGAATCCTTCCTTCAGAAGAATTAAGAACGTGTTATGGGAAATGGAATATATTAATAATTTATTATTGTCGAAAATCTTTCATTTACGTATTCAATAGTCAATGGTGTTGATATGCCCTTCTTCAGGTCTTATTTGGCGACAGAATATGCTCACTGCACTGAGTCTGAGAACTAATTACATACCGACACTTCAAAGCTTGGTTGGATTTGTTTGGACCAAAGCACAAATAAAAATCTCCTGTGTCTTCAGTGAATTCGTGGAAGTCTCCAATTTTATTCACAACTTCCATGTGTGAGTGAACCGGTAAAAATGGAATTAACCAACGTATAGCGCACGGGAATTTCCGAAAGCCACAAAAATAAGTGACATATACGAAATTTAAGCCAAAAACGCACGATTACAAGCATATGGCAGGCAGAAGAAAACACAACATCCCACTCGTTAGAAATCCTGTCTATTCTCTCTATAGGACCACTTAATCCATCACAGTTTATGCCAAAGAAAGAACAGTTACAAGCATTTGGCTACAGCTGGCAAAATGGGTATTGGTTGTGTTCGTGTCGTGTCAAATTTAGATCAATTCAAACTCGACCCATTTAATAATCGTGTCAAAATATTAAGATTTAAATCCGACACAGAAAAATAATTGGGTTACTTAATAACTCGTTTAATAACTATATATTAAACAAAAGTTATATTAAATATTTACACGTTGTTATACATACATATGTACATACATACATAATTTATCGATATTATAAAATATATATATCTACTAAAATATTACACATTTATGTTTTAATTATACACATTTACACTATTGGGGTTTTAATTATATATATGTAAATAATATTATATATCAATATTATAAAATATACATGTATACCAATATTTTACACATTTACACTATTGAAGCTCTAAATGTATTTAAAATTTTATAAATAAAACACTGTATTTATATTCATCCTTTTAAAAAAAAATAAAAAAATCATCTTTAATATTTGAATTTTGATGACAAGAATCTGTAAATTATTTTAAAATAAAAAATATAATTAGGTCATTGATCGGGTAAATGAATTAAGAATTTTAACCCTAACCCAACACGAAAAAAAATTGTCGACCCGAACCCAACCTATTTAATAATCGTATTAAATTCGACGACCCATATATATTTATTTATGTGGTGTTCTTGTCAAATAATCGGATCATATCAAATTTTACTGGCTCTACATTTGGCAGCAAATAACACAAAATCTCCACCACACATATCTGACAACTCTCTATTGGACCAATAATCAGTCACAAGCTTACAGCTTTGCTTAAAACTTGAAGGGCCAAATTCATCCTCCGATTTTTCTATAGACAAATAACAAAAATAATTTGAGTTAGAGATTTACCCAGTAACTTGCCCCATATTTTCCAACCATTCATGTCTTTCAGATGGGGTGGCAAGCAATCATTACGCTGTTGGCTATCAATTGGAGAAACGAGCAAAACATCAGATGTAGGAAATATTATATGCCGAGATGATAAATGTTGAAAACCAAAACCAAAACCAATTCCAATTACGTTAAGATACACAGTTTATTTGATAAAATTACTAAACAGAAAAACACAACACTACCCCTACATACAACAAATATGCAACAGAAATACATCCATCTTACAAAAGCATAAGTAAGAAATTAGAAAAACAAAATGGTAGCATCATCCTACAATTCTCTAAAGACTTATTACTCCCTCTAATGTGTCATAGCGAGTTCCCATCTCATGATTTCTAATAGTACATAAGCTGCTGGGTTGTTGCGACGTTCTGGAACCCACTACTGTCATAGATTGCTTGACTAGCCCCAGCAGCACCCATTCCCAGCTTAAGGGCATGCTGTGCCTGCGGATGCATTAGGGCCTGTGCCCCAGCTATTTTGCTCAATGCTATCTGTCGCTCATAGGCAGCGAGGTCTGTGGCTGAGAAACCTGGCAAATGTGGTGCAGGAGGTGGAGGAAGAGGAGTAGAGCTTGTTCCTGGGGGAGTTGGTTTACTTCCCCACGAACACTGCAATACAGATATATTGAATGATTATGCCACGGTATACATCAGGACCATATAAGATGTACTGCAAACGTTTGCATTTTCTTGAAAATAACCATGTCTACTCGAGTATAAAATAACGGCAAATGTTTGCATTTGCTTGAAAATGATTCCCTTGCTTCTACACTTTTTAAAAATTGATTTAAAAAACATGATGTTAAACCACATGCAGTAAAACAACAAAAATTGTGGAATGATACATTAAATAAATGCCACATGCAATATGATTTAAGCCTATAATTTCACCAAGTACAATATCAGTAGAACCATGTTCAGAGGCAAAATCAAATCTTAAACATGAGCAATTGAAACATCACTTGTTTGTTTAAAAGCTACCCTTCTAACATCCTACCATTAATGAAGACCATTAAGCATTTTTCAAATTTTCAAAATTACAGCACACTACTAAAAAAACTCCAAACTTATTTAAGCAACGTGTTACTTGTTATTTCAGCACTAACTGCCCTACATAACAGAAATTTGATATTCCCTCAATAAGATTCTGACAAGATTGACAACAGGCAAGATTAGAGATAAAACATCTAGGAATGCCATTTCACTGGTGTTCATTACTACTAAAGTAGCATAACACACACCAAAATCAGCTGAAACTACAATCTGCAATGAGGCTTACACCATGTCATTCAATTAGATTACACTTCTACAACTATTTGAACAGTTAAACTAAACACCACATTTTTATATTAAGAAATAAAATAATTCCATAAGAAAGTACCTTAATTGGTTTGCCGCAAAGAATCCGAGCATTACCCATCTGAATAGCCAGGGAAGCTTCAGGATGTGTAGAGTATCTCACAAACCCGAAACCCTTGTCTCGCTGTACCCGAACATCTTCAATTGTTCCAACACAAAGAGCATGAAAATGTCGGTGGAGATCAACTGAGGTAACCTGCAAATTACTGAATAATCAGAAGCAGAAACTCTCTGTGTTTCTGAACTATTGAACTGACAGAATAATGATTCAATTTTATTATCTCCAGTGCATTAGGAAATACTATAAACGGATAGAGCTTTTCTAGATCTCATTTTACAAAAGGTCAAATTAATCAAGCTAAATGCAAAATATAATTGAAGTGAATAAATTATAATAGAACAAAAAGGGCACCATTCTATTACAAGCAATACTAGGTCAATTTCAGCCATTTAACATGCCATATCACCCACAGCTTCATACACAGGATAGGCTTCCTATTAATCTGATGTCCTAGAGTCAAATCTAATCTAAACCACCAAAAGAACAATCCAGCAAGTAACAGATGTTATTTTAATGTGACTAACTTATTCAGTAATCTAGTGGCTCTGGTAATTTTGAACTAATCATCTGAGAGCAAAGCCAAACAATTCTGTTGACGAAATCTGTGCTAGTTTCTGGATGCATCAGTGTGACATGCCCGTGAGATGAAATCTAATAGGCAGGTACAGCCAGCAAGACCAACTTATCCGAATGTCCCACCACATGCAGACATTGGAAGCTTCTGTGCAGATAAGCAAGATCAAGGAAGAAACTGACAGTCATGACTACGAGTTAGCTCAAGGAATAAGTTCTTGCCTCTGAAGAAAGATTGCCAACATAAACAGTTGTATACTGAGGATTGTTCTCCGGAGCATCCTCATTGCTCTTCTCTTGACCATCTTCTGCAAATAGAACTAAAAGATTTAGAAATATTAACAACACATAAGATTTAACATGGTAATAAGATATGCAAAGTCCAAATCTCTAGGATTCAATTTAAAGAGGAAACCTAATTTAAGCCAGAGACTTAAATATCACAACAATAGCAGTAATGGGTTTAAAGTACGATCAAATAAAGATATTAGCTCCAGGATTCACATCAACTCCATGAAAAAATGCTGATTCTTGTAAAATGTAATGTAAGCTTAATGTGAAAGTATATAAATATATAAGAGATCACATCTCAAAATCCATATAGGGAGATAATGCTTAGACAGAAAACATGCTGCATGACTTCTTTTTATTTATACATAAATAAAAATTACTTTTAAAAATTACATAAAGCAAAACTCTTCTCAATCATGGCTTGCACGGGATTTGAACCCCACACCTCTTGTACTGCCAAAATGGGTTTTACCAGTTTAACCGACCAGCATTTACAATATGTTGTATGACTTAAAATTAATTGCGCAAGAAAAATCAAAGAAAATGCACCAAATTACGTGGTTTAGATAATAACAAAAAAGTTTCAGGATCACCTTATTAGGCCATCAGGGGACCAATTTGACTTGCCACAACTGAACTCTCTTGATTTTAGAAAACAATAAATCAGAAAAAAAAATATATGTTTTCCAAAAAAGGGGAGAAATTAGAAGAATGACATCATATTTCCAAATTCCGATCAAAATAATTTAACTTCATGCCCAGAAAATCCTTGAAAATAGATGCCAAAGAACATTTTACAACTTCTACAAACAAGTAACCACATCGTATAACCATAAAACTTAGAAATAAACTCACCAGATATTCCATTTGTAAGCTCTACAACACTTTTGGAATCTGAACTTTGCTTTTCATCACCAGAGGTAGCACCTTTTGCAGCCCAGTTGCACCGAATCTGTCTATTACCAAGCCACTTCCCTGAAATATTAGGAAAGTACAAAGTTATTAGAATTCAAACTGATTAGGATGAAAAGTTTTTAATGATACCTGCCGAATAAATCTAATTTCTTGTTTGGACAAGGGGATACATGTGTATTCTGTTTTCATGTTAGAAAAAGGCATTCCAAGATTTCAATTTTCAATGCATGATCCAAGCACTCATTTAACCTGTAAAACTATGGTCCAACCAAGTCACCCCCTCCTGCCACACCATCCTAACAACTATTTTATCACATTGTCCAAAAGGGGAAAAAAACAATTTATATCAGTGCTTTGTCTCAAAGCATTTCCTGTGAATTTGTGAAGATATTTCTTTCGATCAGTTTATCATCAATTCAATCACTAACAACACAAGTCATGTTATGCATATCTCCCACCTTCTTAACTACTATTCTTTTTTATTTTACAACCTTAACCCTAATCTCCTTCAAGAGTAAACCAAACCCCACCCTAATACTAAAATAAATGGAATTTGATTTGAAGCCCTCTTGTACCACATCAAAAGATCTCACTAGTTCCCAAACACTTTCTTCCAACGCTATTTTTCATTACATTCCTTAGTGCAGCTGAACTACTATAAAACAAGTGATTACCCAAACCCCCCCCCCCAAACCCCCAACAACAAAAAAAAAAAAAGATTCATTTGAAAGGTAATTTAAATTTTAAAGGCAAAAAAATAAAGAATGAAACTGCATCAAAGCGACAAAAAATTCCATACCATTTAAGTCATTTATTGCACTTTGGGCATCCTGGACAAGAAGGAGATTGTTACCATCAGATGACAAAGAAAGAAAGGCCAAACCAGAAACACTTGAGTCAAGCATTTAAGGTACCTCCTGATTCCGAAAAGAAACAAACCCAAAACCCCTTGAACGCCCAGTCTTTTGGTCCCACATAACCCTTGCATCCCTATAATCAACTTGACCAAATCAATCTTCCAATCTTTAAGTAAGCAACTAAAACCACAAGAATCAAAGATCAATACTAATAGCAAGGATGGCATGAGTAAGCTAATGAAGAAATCAGAACTTACGAACAAGTAGGAAACACAGAGAAGCACGCAAACAAAGTAGCATCTGTAACTTCAGGGCTAAGATCACCAACAAAAACGTTGAAATGACCTGAACCACATAGAGAAATTAACATAAGTTTTAGGGGATAATCTGCACACAACAATCGATTAACAAACATAGGTTACATGTGGAGGATACCTGATGTGTCCTCTCTCTGGCTGCTAGCATAAGCCCAGTTTACTTTAATAGGTTGTCCAAATCTGCCCCCCCAAAAAAATTAGAGAAAAAAAAATCCAGATTAAGACATAGAACAGGGCAAAATCCAGCAGTAACTCCGAAGAAATGTTACTTACATGTGCCTTCCATTAAGAGTCACAATTGCAAGGGCAGCTGATCTGCGATCAAAGTAGTCCACAAAGCCATAGGATGACTGCAAAAAAAGAAATGTGACACCGTCACATTAATAATAAGATTTAAAAAAATAACACAGAAGCTAAGATATCAAGTAAAGCAATAAGCATGGTGCACAATTGCCTAAACTTGAAATAGTCTACAAAACCCTCTCATAGCAATCAAAAGATGGCAAAAGGTCCCAGTATTGCCACACTGAAAATACCTTATCTTTTTTAATGAGCTTGCATCCTTCAAGGGGACCGGTACTTGAAAAAACCTCTTGAAGCAGGGCATTTGTAACCTGAGGATGAATGTTTCCAACATACCTGCATATCTCATAAATGGGAAATAATTTTTTTACCAGTAAACATGGACATGAAAAAAAAAAATTAAAAGAAAAAGAGGTACTGAGCATACAAGAGCAAATTATTGAACAAAGCAAGAATAAATAAAAAATAGATAAATAAATAATAATAAATCTACAGAAACGCAATCTCATAGGTAAAACAGTTGGAATTTCCCCAAAAGGAAAAAGAAATGCCAAGTTAAAAAAACTCACACGCTGCGGCATGTACTTGCATCAAATCGCGGAGGCAGATTTCCACTCAAGATAGGCTCTATCTGCAAAATATAAATATGTAAATAAACTAATAAATAAAATTTCCCAAATCTCTCTTTGTAGTGACAAATACACAAACAAAAGCCACAGAATAACCTAGGCTTACAACATTACATAATCACAACAAACACCATCCTTCACCCTCAACCAAAATAATAATAATAATAATAATAAACAACCAGAAACTAATTCTAGTCTAAATTACGGTTAAAAGTACCTCTAATACATAATCGTTCAAATTATAGTCAAACGCATATATTAAATATATCCCGCCACAAATATCAGTCCTTTCGAAGTATTCATCACCATACAGTCCACTAAATTTTAATAATTAATCAGATAAATTATTAAGAAAAACAAAAATAAATTGTAAACGGAAGTGAAAAAAAATAAATAAATCGAAAGAACCTGAGGAGCAGCTAAGAGACTGGGATGGTATTGGTATAAAGACTGCTGCTGCATCATTGTTTGTTGCTTCAGCCTATGCTGCTGCATCGTCTTCTAATTGTGATTGTGAAGGAAATATTAAAAAGGATCAAATAAATCAAAATAAGACCCAAAAATGAAAAAAAAAAAGAAAAAAAGAAAAAAAGAAAAAAGAAAGCCCTCGAAGGAGAGGGAGAGAATCAAAACCAAGAGGATAAAAATAAATTGACGGTGACTGAATTAAAGGATATTGATTCAGGCTTCTCTCCCGGATTTTATAATTTGTCTTTGCTTCTAAATATATCTTTTAATTCATAAAACTGAATGCAATTTATGATTTTGGGCCTACATTTTATTGGGCCGGCTCGTAAGCTCTTTGTGCAAAACCCGTGCTTACTTCTTTTGTATACTTGGTTTATTTAATTACGTACGAAGTTGTGAGGGATCAAATATGAGCCATGAATCCATGATATTTGACCCTTCAAAGTTATCACTAGCCCACAATAATTATTTTTAAATTTATATATATATATATATTTCACCTTTATTGGAAATTACTAAAAAGGATAAATAGCTTTTTTACGTTTTTGCACAATTTCTTGTCCTCGCACTTCAAACAAATCAATGGTTGAGATTTTACAGATCAAAATGAAATGGTTTATACTATAAATTCTTTTTTTTTTTTTAACTCCTCTTTTCTCTTTCCCTCATCATCTCCCATGACCCATCTCTTCCCCGTTAGTACCTGTATAGAGTCTCTTTTAATTGCAAATTTTATCTAATCCTCTACGTCGTTCTTTCATCTATTATGTCCAAATTGTTATATAGCAAAAGGTCATTTAAACAAATGCAGAAATAAAATGGATGAATTTTCATTAATGTTTGAAGGAATTTTTTTTTTTAAATTATCCACCGTCTACTTATTTTTTCTAATTTTTTTTTAAATACACAATTCTTTTTTGCTTGAATCCACCTGAAATTATATTTTTTCTCACTTTTCTACTTTCGTTTGGAGACCGTTAAGAAAACTAACGAAATATTATTTAAATAATTTTTTTACCCTCAAATGTAAAAGATAAATTATCCACCAACCACCTGTTTTTTCGTATTTTTTTACAAATACACAATTCTTAATTTTTTTTTGCTAAACTCTACTTGAAATTATATTGTTTTGCACCTATCCACCACTATGTCATTGTGAAATGATAATTTTACCCTTATGATGTCAGTAAAGTTCTAACGGTGTTATAACAAGAGTGGATCAATGAAAAAAATATTTAACGTCAGTGGAGCCTGCAAAAAAAAAAAGATTTGTACATTTTTAAAAAATAATGAAAAATGGGTGGACGATGGATAATTTTCTTTTTTTTTTAATCTATTTTAGTATGCAGCAGCCAAAGCAAATGGATACGATGTATTCATCAACTAACTAACTATATGAACAAGATTTTCAATAGCAATTTATTCTCTATGGTGGTTTGTTTCTATTTTTCCATTGGCAATAAGCGTACCCGAAAATTTTATTTGCTATCTATTTGATCTTTTTTTTAGGGTCCCTTTATGATGCCGTAATTTTTTTTACGGTATCAATAGTGTAAGAAATATAGACCGTTAGATCTAATCAACGGTACATATTATTTTTATTAATCAAAATTTTTAATTATTTGAAAATTGTGTTAACCGGTTAATAAACCTATAAAATAGGTAATTTAAAATTTAAAATAAAAAAGAAATAGAGATACAGTAAAATACAATCTCTCTTTTATCTCTCATGTTCATATTTTTATAATTGGATTCTTTAATATTATCTTTGTCTCCTAATGATTAGATGAAAGAGATTTGATAAATTTCTCTTAATAAACATTTCGGTAAGTTATTCTTGAATCCATTTATAGTTTTAATCGTATTTTCAAATTAGAATTTTTTAATAACGTAACAGCTCTATTTTTATTGTATTGCCAATTTATTGCCTTGAGTATTTGCAGCCATGGTTTAAGGTCTGTCCTACGCTGCTTACAATCATTCTATAACGTGCCTTTACAGGCGGCTTAGAGGCTCGTGCGGCTCACAGATTGCCAGCCATAGAGAAAAAGTAAAAGGGAAGAGAACCATGAGGCAAGGTGCAATGCGAGTAAGATACAAAATCTTTTATGTCATGTGTTGTTTTCTTTCATATATTTTTTGGTAATGAAAAGTTAGTTGGTCGGCCATGTTGCAATTTTACTTTAGTTTGGATTTTTTCAAGTTTCATGATGTGTAGATAAACTTAGAGTTCCATATTTATGCCAGCTGCGAATTCCTTTAATCATTTAGCTTTAAAATTAATAGGGAAAAGACCACCCACACCTCTAAATTTTACTTAAATTATCATATATAACTCCTTAAATTAAAAAATATAATATATTAAATAAGTATAAAATATTTTCAATACTAAAAAAATTATTTTAACATTATTTATTTTTCATATTCTTTTATTATTAGTTTGTCATATTCATTTTACTAATATTAAAATATATTTGACATACTAGTAAAATTAAATAATTATACCTAACATTCACAATAATTTCACAATGATTTATAAAATTTATATTATTTTTTACAAAATCTTATTTAATTATGTCTACATTAATATCAATCTTAAAATCAATTTTTGAATTAATAGATTTTAGTTAATCCGTCAAGATAGATTAATAATAACTTAATATTAGCAAAATTTTCATTGTACACGTTATTTTATCAACTATACTTATTATAACATTTTATTTGTATCATATGATATTTATTTAGATTATTTTAATCAATCATTAAGAAAATTATTTTAATCAAAAGGTATAATAGTCATTTATGAAACTAAGAAAATATGTGTGATAATTTATGAAACTAAAGGGATCTGTATGATTATTTAAGCAAACCTTAAGGGTGCGAGTGACTTTTTCCTAAATTAATATTAATTTAAAATTAATAAATTAATGTTTATCTGCAACCTGTAAGTTACTTGTTACATTTTAATTAGTTATCTAATTATTTATTATATTAAATGAACGATTCATATTAAAACTCTTACATCTAAGGGTCCATATTAATCCCACTATCAATGCTGTAAAAATTCATACGGCATCATAGAGAAATCTTTTTTTTTTAATATTCCTAAACATCCGATCAAGTATAGAAGTTCATAAACATAAACTTTGAAGATGTTATTTTAAATGATTGTAAACGCTTTAAAGTAGGGATTAGATGGGTATATCGAGAGAGAACAATAATTTTAAAATTTTTAATACAGTTAATTGAGCAGTTGGAGTTGGTGAGATATTTTAAGGAATTAAGTATTACTATCCCATCAATATTTGCTCAATGGGCTTATGACAATTCAGGCCTGCTTACCGTTGTGGATCTGACTGGTGCTACTGAAAACATATCTCCAACAGGCTTCGTGTATACCGTTTTCGGCAGACGGGTAGTACTATTGTCACCCCTCAAAACTACTCATGAACACCCCCATGTTTTAAAACTAAAACAGAGCTCATTAAAAAAATTAAAATTATTAAACACCCTTTCATTCCAAAAATAACCCTCCGTACCGTTTATTTCCGAATAAACACCCCCCTCTCATGAACGGATTAGCACACGTCCTCGCTCATCTAACTGTTCAATTTGCATAAGAAATTTTTAATTTAATTTCTAAGCATTCATTATAATTTTTTAGAAACAATTATTTTCACGGGTATTGCTAAGTTACAATTATTGTAACTTATAGTCTCTTCAAAAATCATGCGGATCCCATCACCTATTACAACTGTTTATATTATTTAGAAGGGATCGCAAATTACAACAGTTGTAACTTAACAAAATCATTATTTTCACTCTCTTCTATTTTGTATTCGAGGTGGGCGAGCTCCAATCTCGCATTCTCGGTTACTACTGCTTCTCTGCAATTATGAAGTCTCGTGCATCTTCAATCTTCTTTTCAAAATTGTGCTCCAATTCCTCCTCGATAAAAGGCAACGGCAGTGTGAATGCGCTTATCTTTTGTAACACATTCATCAAACATGTAATTTTTCAGTTCAAAATTTTGTGTTGTTGTCTGAAAGTCTTTGGATTAATATTTTGTCTTTCCATAGTTTTTTACTTTCCAACCAAGACCATATGCAATCAAATTTTAACTCCCACATTGACTTGAATAATTACTGGGTCTGTAAAGAAGCAGAAAAAGTAGAAATATTTGTGAAGGGTTATTATTTGTGGAATATAAGTGGGTGTAGATAATCTTAAATTTTTTATTGGAGACTATTTAGAGGAGGGGTTATAGCCCAATTTTATTACTTACCGAGTAATGTTAGTTTGTTTGGTATTGTTGTTGGTGGCTCTATCTTAAAAGTTATAATTTTAAAATGTTTATTAAACATTTTTTAGCTGTATTTTTTAAGTTAAGGTGATTTTATTCAAACTTGTTTGATATTGAAAAATAATAATATATATGAAATTTATTAAAAATCTTAATACATACATTTATAATATGGCCTACAAACCTATTGAGTGTAACTTGAAAATATACTTGACTAGCCAAGCCTTTGAAAGCTTACTAATGAGTGAGAAAGAAAATAACAGCACATTAGGCATGTGTAATAGTTATTGTTGATTCAAATATTTGTTCGAGTTATGAAGCGACCAGACGATCATGCCAACACTTAAATTTGTGGTTAGGGTGGTGGATTTGACTTGCAATTTCACACCCAAGCAGAAGCAAACGACCTTGAACTCTTCCAAGTAGAGCATCTGCAGTCACAAAAACAGTTAAGGAGATGCTAAAAGTTTTTCCAGTGTTAACTTTTCAATGCTTAGGTCAGTTATTTGGGTTTTCTATGAAAAACATATACCACAATCATGTAGCTTCAACATAATTGCCTTTTTAGAACGAAAACTTTGGAAAAATTCAATAAAAAGGAAATGAGACGAAAGAATAATTAGAGAGAAAATAAGAGTTCGATGGTAGAAAGGGACAAGATTCATTACTTGATTCGAATTTTTGGAGGTTTTATAATGGCGACCAAACCTATAACCCTTGGATTGAGGGAACAACTGATAGTGGATCGTATCCGTGATCTTGTTTTTTTAGAAAAGATATGAGAGTTGCCCTTGATCGAGTCTTTAGGTTGACTTGGTTTAAGGCTCTCGTCGCAAGTCCCTCAACTTTGACTTGGTTTAAGGCTCTCGTCGCAAGTCCCTCAACCAATCACACATGTAAAGTCACTTGCCCGCCCTTCACAATTCAAAGAAGCCACCTTTTGAGGAGGTTTTATGTTGTTCTCAGTATCTTACATTGAGGAGAGCACGATTTGTGTAAAGGAGTAATTAATATTGATCCCCTTTTTATTCCCCAAATAGATATCACCACCCAACGTGCATATTATGCATCAGAAATCTTAACAAAAACTAGTCCTTTGCTTTCTTAACAATCTTTCCCCTAATGTTGGTTGTACCAAAATTATATTAGTTCTTATGCAATAGATGTGAAATTTGTATTTCTCTAGACATGAAACTCAAAAGATTCATGTCTACACCAAAAAAAAAAAAAAAACACACACACACACTTGAACATTAAAAAGAAAAACTAACTAATCAGCACAAATCTAAATCTGGAGAGATATGTGGAAATATTAAATTTTACAACCAACAAAAAGAAAAGGCTAAAATAAGAAAAAGATGTTTGATGGTAATCGGTAGGGAGAGATAAGCAGGGAGTATTGGTGGGTGCCTTCACTGTTTAGTCCGTTCAACAAGCTGTTTAATTTTAAAATTTCGCTTAAAAGTGGACTAAATTTCATTAATACCCTTACTCTTTCTAAAATTGTTTTCACGAATATAGTTTTGCCCTTGCATACAAGTGGAAGGGAAGTGGGATGACTTCTTTTTTTTTTAAAAAAAAAGAAGCAATTCTATACATATTTATATGCTAATTTAATAAGTTTTATTTACAATTGGCAAATCTTCTGAATTGTATAAATGAATTATGAATCATGCTTATGATTTTATTCTCATTTCAAGCATACTAAAAGATGATAGTAATTTGGACCGTCCTTCCTATGTTCTAGCATGCCAATGTTGAAACTTATCCCATGATAGAACGTTTATACTATTCAATTAGAACAAATTTTGAGTTGAATGAGTTTTAAAATGTAATCCCTCATGATATATACATATGATACCAACTATTAAATTAGATTAGGACCACTTATTTTGATTTCATGTTCAATGATAAAAATAATGATAGTGTAATACCAACATATGTTTAATGAGTTACAATCTACGTAATAGTGGTGACATCATCAATAAAAGGAGACGTATTGCTGGCACATAAATCACTAAAAAATTTGTAGGCATTGGACTTATGTTATAGCACTACAAGTATCAGATTTTTAATGTTATACATGTATAATTATTATATAGATTCTTCAAAATTTGAATATGATTAGTCAATCAAATAAAGTTGCTAAGGTCCGGAAGGTTGTAGGCATATAGTCATTATGGATTACTTTGTTACTTGTCTATTATAATTTAGAAAAATAATCTTTAACTCGAAACATAAATCTCAACAGAAATTAAGTTTGTCCTTGTATTGTTATTTGGTACATATCTATACTTACTTTAAAAAAAAAAAAAAAAAAAAAAACTCCGCTTTACTTTTTGTATCATTATATTTTAATTGTACCCACCACACCATGAAGACAAACTTGACGCGTTCCCATGGCCATGGATTAGAAAATTTAGGAAGAAAACGCGTGATAAACTGATAATATATTTTATTTACTTTTTTCTTCTTCTTTTTTTGAAAAAGATAATATAATAGAAATTCATTAATAATATAAAATTTAAAAAAATCACATTAGCTATGAAAGAGTCAAAAAGAAATCGACCCTACCACGTTCAACATGACATGTGATCATATTACACATACTAATATTGAATGTAATTGACACATATTATTATACTTTTATCCACCACATGACCTGCCTTCTCCTTTAAGTAAATATGTTTTGAAAGCCAGACACGAGGAACGTGATTAAATGGATTTATCTTTGTCATTTATTATTATTATTATCGTTTGCTTGCAAAAGTTGCCAACACTAACACGCACCTACCCTCTCCTACTTCTTGACTCGCCTTTGAATCATTCAAAAAAAATTGGGTACCATTCAATTTTGTCCACGTTGGTTGGTGTTCAAATTTCAAACATGCTTTTTTTTAAATAAAAAAAAAAAAAAACATATCTCTTTGTTTAGGGATCAAAACAGCCGTGGCTTTTGTCGTTTGAGCAGCAAATAAAATATCTGCATCTTTGTTTAAAACGAGTAACTTTTTTTATAGAATCTGGGATAAATCAAAGGGCAAATTTTACTGATCTCAACAGTTAAATTTCAATCAACTTAAGATTCAATTGATGTAACATTCATCTAATTAATAGTAAAATATTATTATTTATAAAATTTATTATTTAATAGATGAATAATACATGAGACTCTAATCGAGTTAAAAGCCATTCAAAATTATAAATTAAAAGATAAAAAATAAATTTTCTTTATTATAAAGTTACTTTGCTAAAAAATAATAAAAAATGAGAAGTTTTTTTTTGACACAGTTGACATTAGATATACATCCCAAATAATATTACAGCTCAAGATTTCCTCGCCTTGTTTTGGTTTACGGGATTTTTCAAATTTCACGAGGTTGCCGACAAGTAAAATGTGAAAAAGACGGGGCAGTCTTTGGCTGCCATATTCTTGCTTAATGACAAAAATGGATCATTATGAACGCCAAAATACCAGCATGATTATGATTAAATTGAATAATTGACGATGGGTTTGGTTGAGTTGGCCAGAATGGGGATAAGACTTCTTGACCAATTGAACTAATAAGTTATCTTATCTTTCCATCAATGTTAATTTACATGATTGTCAAATAGAGGTAACAAGATCACACACTCTAATGAAGATTCAAATATTGACTGAAGAAAGAGTCAACACGTAGAATTATTCATTGGGATTAACATTAACTAAATTTTCAATAAAGAAGTTAATTACATAAACTATTGGTAAGAAGAATGATCGTTAGATCTATGGTGGGCTCATCAAAACCCAACCTAAAAGAAGATGGAAGATGAAGAAAAACGAAGCAAGGTTTATGTTTGCCAAAAAGACGATGACCGGCCAATAATCAGTCCCTAAAACTGGATGCAATTTGCACAAACTACTGTGAAGTTTGAGCAGCCAGGCCAAGCCATGACT
This sequence comes from Citrus x clementina, assembly GCF_000493195.1. NCBI lineage: Eukaryota > Viridiplantae > Streptophyta > Magnoliopsida > Sapindales > Rutaceae > Citrus > Citrus x clementina. Next base: position 24,621,035 of record NW_006263303.1, on the reverse strand, counting down.
TGCTATCAGCGGGCTTGTCTGGAGCCCCTGCTGAGCCATTCACTTGGTACGGTGCTCTTGCAACAATCCTGTAAAAGATGTAATCACAGAACATCACAAATCAATCATTCCAAAGAAACGTTTCCCTATTATTTAACTATACAGTAGATTCCAACTTATAAGACAAGAACATCTACTTGATTTGCATACATGTAATAATACTTGGAAAAAGCAAAATTCAAAGTTTCAAACTCAAGTGGACCTTGGTGATTCATAACTAATTCAACACTTGGGTACATCTGCAGCAAAACATACTTAAAAGAATGATGCAAAAAGAATTTCTAAATTTGATTTTGCAATTATATACATTAGTCTCTGCATGCCTACCTGTCTTTTCTCTTCTCCAAGAACCTGTGGAGTGAATTTCTCCTTGCAATTGGTAGATCTGCATTCAAGGGCAACAAAACATTATAAGAAACACAGTTCCCAAGATAGAATAACAGATTTCTTTTTACACAAAAATGGAAAAATGAAGGCTTTACCACAAGGTCTTGAGGGAGGTTGAGCGCACTCTGGAATTAGATTGTTGCCAAAGTTAGGAATGCTATTTGATCGAGGAGGAACCGAGCAACTAGGCTCTGTTAGAATTTTTGGGGGGCCAGGAGAAACCGGGGGAGTTGATTCAACTGGACTTTTGGGTAAACTAGCAGCAAAAGAGTTGTAACCCTGGGCCGGCAGTTGCATAGGAGGATATGCGGTACCATGGCTCAGTGAGCTCCCGTTGCTTGCTAATTGCATGATTTCATTTGCTTTATCAGCAGGAAAATCATTGAACGCAATCACTTGTCCGCCATAAAATATAGTCATTTGAGCAGTTTGCGGCGCGGGCTTGTTTAAACTAACACATAACAGAAACCAGTCACACACAGTGAAGGCCCAAAACTGAAATTTCATCTCTAATATAGGAAGCAGTGTACCCTGTAACGAGAACATGTGCGCTAATAACTAATCTACTATTAAATCCTCACCTTGAATCTATCATGTTAGGGGTATCATTCTTAGGAGCAAAACCAGCTTGCTGAGGGAACAAATTCATTGATTCCCAGTTTCGAGGAGCCACCATGTTTCGAACTGAAACATCTTGTCCAGAGTTGTCACTTACTGGAAACAAATTCATAGTTGTAGCTGCTGGCCGCCGCGGGATCTCGGGTACCCCTGCAAAATTTCGATAAATCACTCGCATCATTTTGTCTCAATCTTCCCTCCAACACAAATTATACATTCGAGCAGCATGATTGTTACCTTATAATGAAACTAAAAGCTCACGTGGGTAAATTTGAAAAGGGAACCAGATCGAGGACCGGGTTGTTATCCCCAAAAATAGAGATTCTATAAACTGATTTTTTATTATTATTCATAAAATAAATGAATAGAACAGAAGTATGGAACAGCCCTTGAGCACATGGGGCTGCCGTCTGTCTCTTGAATTAAGGGAAATTTTAAAAATGAAAAAATAAAATAAAATAAAATTGGAGTAGTTTGAGGGGAGTCCGAGGAAATAGGGAACATGTTCTATTGACCGTTGAATGGTTAAACAGGAGGAATATGTCAATTACAGAAAATGAGATGAGATTAGTTTGGATCTGGGAGTGGGGAGATTCCAAAGACAAGATAAGAATTACAAATTATAAAAAGCACATGCTATAATTCACAAACGGGATTACAATCATTTACATAAACAGATCTAAGCGTCAAGGTAATCCGTATTAGAGCTTAAGCTAGAAAAAGCGTAATTGGTTTTTCTCCCAAATAAGAAGGCAACCCAGAAGAACATATATATGATGACAAGAATGAATTTAATTTTCTTTTTGACTTTCTCAGCAGCCAAACAAATATATAATTGAACACTTTACCATTAGCTTCAATGTTGCTTGATATCCCGAGGCTAAGATCTCCAAAGCTACCTCCCTCTTTCAAGTACTGACTCAAAAGACTACACGTCTGAGAGAAACTTGATTTCTCCGGCAAGTTAACCGACATCTCCGACGAGCTCGCCATACTTGTTGTGTTTAACCAACTCAGAAGCGGAAACCCACGAGCAAAAATAAAACTAGTGCGCTGCAACTGACGCTGCAGAATTGAATTGGTGAAGTTGTTCTGTTGGATGATCAATCTGTATTTGTAAGGAGAAAAAGCCTTATCTGTTGATTGGACACGAGGAATAATAACATATTTGGGGTGCTTTTTAAGCCTGTTCTTGGGCTTGCGGCTTCCGAGGGGGGCTGTGCCTTTTATATTTTATTGCCTCTCTCTCTCTCTCTCTCTTTTTTTTTTTTTTTTTGGGATTTCAAACACGTGTTCTTTGCATTTCTGAACGGCGATGTTTCCGCTCTTTTTCGTCATGTCCAAATATCCAACATCATTACTCATGTTTTTACTGTTTTACGTTTTTGCCCTCCGCTCACACCAACATGGCGGTGTTTGTTTGCATTCATATTTGTATCCCATTCCCATATAAGAATAAAAATTTACCGAGTTTTAATTTTATGCAGCTTAAAATTAATGAATAAATAAATATAATTCTTCAACTTATCGTACATCTCATATCCAGTGGAATGGTCCAAACGATTTGAACCTTGGAGTAGAAGCAAGAGATCATATCAATTTTTCTTTCTACTAATATTAAAGGGAGAAATTATTTTAATTTATATTTGTATGTGATAAGAGTGTGTAAAATTTAAAAAAAAACAAATTAAAATCATCGAAAGATAATTGATTGATCTTTCGCAACAAAAACTAAAACTAAAAAGTTTTAAGTACGAGTGAAAATTCCTTGATTGAGTTCATTGGCCTTCAATTTAAAAAAAAAAAGTATTTTGAGTCCTCTTATTGATTATTAGATTTTATTTTTTTTAATTGAACTTAAATGGTGTAATTCTTTAGGATTATATCTCTTTAAACTTCAATTGTATGTTTCTACGGACATAAATTGTATATAATATTGAAAAAATAAGTTTTAAATGTAAAATATATAATTAATTTGAGGTTATAGCGGTATTCCTGGGCTGTCCGAAGACGGAGTGCAACGCGTCCCAGATACCAAACGGTCTCGCCCATGTGATAAATAGCGGATGGATATTTTGGTAAAATCAGTTGATTAATTAAATTGTTTTTAATAGTCGTTGATTGATTATCGTGATTAAACATTACAACCTCCCACTAAGTTAAACGGCGCACGACCGGGCCCACATCTAACTCTCTCTTACGTTTTTGATGGATTTTACTATAACCCAAAAAAAAAAAAGGCCAGCGGCGAGGGCACGTTCTCCCCACCAATCTACCGAAGACACGTATGAAAAACTCACGTCGATGGAAATTCCGCGTGAGAGATCCTTCCATTTTCCAGTTGGTGAGGCAAGTTGATAAGAGCAGTGGCGCTATTCATTATAAGAATTAAGAAATGTGCGCCCTTGTTTATGACAATTAATCACATGATGTTGATATTTTACCACAAAAACTTTCGGTCGAGCTAGTTGCGAGGGCAGTAGGTTGGACTTTTCATGCTTTCGTTCTCACATGCCTTTTCTTCTAATTTCATGTGCGTCTTCAATTATTTAAGATATTCGAGGCAAAATGTGACAATTTGATGCTATTTAGGCGTCAAAACATAACAATTTTTTTAATAAATATTATTATTATTATTATTCTTTAAGGATGATCGACCCCGCGGCGCTTACTTAAGTGAATAATTAACTAAAACTTACAAAATCATTGTACGTATCTTGAATCCATAAAATTTTCCCTTTGCCGATAAAATTGTTGGTATTGAAAAATCTGTGGGTGTAAAATTCATATAAACAATTTAAGGTAGGGAACAAAGAGATAATTAAATAAAGAAAGCAGTACCCTCGTGAAAGAAAAGTGGCATCTTTAGAATAGCCATATCATATGTAATTTATAATTTAAATAGACCATTCTCCATATGGGAAACGCGGAGAGAGAAAAGGGGAAGAGATGGGGAAGGGAACTTTTGGTGGGTGGCAACGCACATGCATCGCACAACGGATAGAGTAACACGTGGCGTAAAATAACAAGATGAGGAGGGAGAACGTTGTTTTTTGTGAGGGTGACGTGTTGGTCCCCGCATGCATGTGATTGTGTGAATGTGAAGTGACCGTAGTAGTAGTCTCTAGAAAAGCGTATTGCATTCCAGCATAATGTATTTTTTGTACGAAAGTGCGGGCCCCACTTTGGTATTTTCAAAAAATAATAAATATTCACCGAAAAAAAAAAGAAGAAAAAGATAAGTCACGGACTGAGGTATGATGTGTTTTAAAGTGGATTTCTTTTTTCGGTATATTCTGAATGTATTTATACGATCATCCAGTTATTGAGCACGTGATGTTCGTGTTTTCCTTTAGACTAGGGATGGTAAAATCTGGGTTCAGGTTCGGATCCAGGTTTAGCCTTTCCGATTCTGGATTCGGATATCATTTTCTTGTTCATGGACCCAAATTAAAACCTGACTTTTTCTCATGCGGGTCCGGGTCGGGTTCAACCCAAAAAAATCCAGATTTCTAAATTCTGGGTTTTGAACCCGAATCAATAACTCAAAAAATTACAAGTCCTAGAATACAATTCAAGAATGCTAGATCACGTGCAATGTTATCGCAATTTGTGATAGAAACTAGAAAGAATGAAAGATAGAAAAAAATAAATCGCGATTTTTTAGGGTTTTTTTTTTATGTTTCTATTTATATTAACTAATAAAAATAATATAAAAAAATGAATCCAGGTCTGGGTTCCGGTTTCACGGGTTACCCCAAACCCGGACCCGGACCCGGACCCGGATTAATCCGGGTTATTAAAATTCATTCTAGATCCGAATTTTTTTACACTCTAGTACGGGTTCAACCTGGTCCGGATTATCCAGGTTCGTCCGGGTCCGGGTCGGGTCCGGGTTATTTTGCCATCCCTATTTTAGGTTGTCCCACCCGAAACAACCATATTTCCATTTGTGTAAAGTTACAGCGCTACCCAAAACTTGTTTTCTTCGTGATGCCGATAAATAGAATTGGTGTAGATCCCGTTTGATATTGAGGAGTGGTGAAAAAAACTATAATTATAAAATAAAAGTTAATAATATATAGTAAATATAAATTTTAAATAATAGTTCTAACAAAATTATTAAAAATATAATAAATTTTTTATTATATAAGTAAAAAATCATATCAATATAACTTTCAAGTTACAGCAGGTAGTGTTTACCAAATATTTTAATGCTGTAACTTTTAAACTATATCTGTCCAATTTCAATTTTAAACGCACTCTTAGAGGCGTAGATTAGAAAACTCACGTATTCATGCTTTATTTATGTCATGTCCTAGTGTCATTTTAATAAATAAATAACGCCGCAAAAAAATATTAATGTACACATTAAAAAAAATTATATCTCTATGGTAACTTTTTTTTTTTTTTAATAAAAGATAGAGGTTTGGAGTCCATTAATATGGATATTATCACTAAATTATTCCCAATTTAGAATTTTTCGAGATTGCGGTTGAAATACTATAAATAATTTATTTATTCAGTTACTTTTAAATTTTTAAAAATAGTGTTTGTTAAACTTAAAACCTACTTATTTTCTTAAAAAAAATCATTTTGACAATAATTTTTAGAAGCAGGTATGAAATTAATTTTTATAGGTAGTTTATTAAAAAATTATTACATCCTTTTAAAGTTCTTATTATGACCTTAAATTTTTAATAAAAAGATAATTATGTCTTACTTTTCCATAATCGTACAAATAAAGATTATCTAAACGTATATTTATTTTGATCATTATATGATAAAACAATTATTGTAGTAACAAAATTCATCAAACACCAATACTTTGTTTTTCAAGCTTACAACAATCATAATAATATGTTTTGCTATACACCGAGTTATTTCTTTAATCAGCAATCCCAAACTAACCCTTAACTGCTATAGTAAATTTTTATAAAAATTTATATCTCTATCATTATTTTTTTGTTTCTAAAATGACATACTTGAGGCCGTTAATATTGGTAATATTACTAAATTATACACAGACTAGTCGTGATAAAACTATTCGAAGGGTGTAAAACTAAAAAAAAATACAATATTTTAATATTTAACATGTTTTCGTACAAAGAAATGAACTGCTTGTTCACACAAAACACGAACATCTGACGTTTTAATTATTTTTAAGATTTTTCTCAACTGCAGCAAATATTCAACTCCGAGGCGCAAAAGGCTACAAGCCGAGCCTACAGGCTGACATAAGCGAGCCTGTCTGGTCAAAATGAGTGTGTGACGACTTTAATAATGCCTGCAAGAGAAGCAATTTGGAATAATGATCTCGTGTTCCTGTTCGTGCCAAATATAAAAGGACTCGACTAGCTTACAGAATCGGTAAGGTACAGACTGCAGCATCAGCCGTTGGATGTGGTTGGATGTGGAGGGAGAAACTGAACAATAGAAAATCGGATGGTGGGGTGACGGGAGATGTTTGTTACAGAATCTGTACCATAGACAGGTCCCAAATAAAAAAGTACTGCCGTTTCTGATTTCTGAAATTGGACTCCCACATGTGACTGACCATCCTTTCCTTTTGTCATAATATAAATTTGGACCCACCAGGTGTGGTCCCGTTAATAAGTATTACAAGTACAAAGAACGGCACTGTATTTAATGAAAAAGAAAATTACGCAGATAGCTTTTTACTTTTTTCTTTCTTTCCTAAATTATAAACAAAAAGAAAAAAAATAATTTGATTTTGTGTTGGCCATGATGTAGAGCCTTTTTTTTTTTTTTTTTTTTTTTTCATGTGATCGGTGGTGGTTGTAATTTGGATCGTGTCATTTTTATCACCCTAAAATAATTTATGCATAGTTTCCTTAATTTTCCTTTTAAACAAATCAATATCAATTGGTGATCCACTACTATACAACTGTTGCTTTTGTGATACAAAAATTATTATTCGTTGTGTTTCTCGTGCAAAAGATAAGTTCTTATGAAGTGATTTTGGTCCATTTTTTTACATCCTTATAATTTGTAACCAAAAAAAAAAATCATTGTCTTTTAACTTTTTGCATAATTCGATAGTTTCAAATCATGATGGTTTTAATTATCTATTGTATTCATTTATAGAATTTCATTTAATTATTTTTTTTATTAGTTTATTGGCAATTCAATCTTCTTCCTTTTTTTTTTTTTTTTATTTATCCATGTGAATGGGGTTTGGAATCCAAAACTATTGTACCATCCCAATAGATTTCACCCGTTAACAAACATAAAAAAAATTATTTATTTATAATAATAAATAAAATTAGACTTCAACATAGTTTGGTGGTGTGCTATGTCGCTTTTTTATTCTTGAGCTAATGATTCGATTCAAGTATTCCTAACACAATTTGCTGAAATCACTCTCACAAATGAGATTCAAATTGGGTCAATATGCAAAATTTATTAAAATATAAACTATAAGATTAAATAAGTTATTATACCAAGCTATAGGGATGTCAAGGAAATATTCTGAGCTCAACCTTATATATTACTTAGTAAAAGCAAAACTGCAGGAAACTTGTAAATGCATTATTTTTCATTTTTGGCACGTCTCTTATTTATCAACCATTATATATAACTTCTCTTAAATGAAAGGTCACGGGTTAGCTGACTGAACATTACTCTGCTGGCCATTTTAAATTTAATGCGGTCACTGCTCAATAAATATAAAGGAGAATCAAATTCGGGCACTCAGGTCCGGATTCGTATTAAGGTGTCGTAATTTAAAAATTACAGTTATTGTGAGAAAAAAGTTATAATTATGCGTATGTTATATGCAATAAAAATTAATAATGTTAGAGATTGAGTTGGTATTTCAAAATGTCAATATCCTATATTGTTTAGATAAGAGAGTTTTAATTAGTTTATTATATATGTTTATTATATATAGAAACTAAATATGGCGTGTTAACAAGCTCATAAAGAGGAGGTCCACGTGAACAAAACTAAGGCCAAAAGAGGACCACATTTCGGGAATCTATTAACTAAGCGCGAGCCCAATAACTCAAAGAGGACCACATTTCGGGAATCTATTAACTGAGCGCGAGCCCAATAACTCACACGCAGAGGGGATAGGGCATATCTATTTAAAGAGCCAATTGTGCACCACACAATTGCTATCCTAAAAATTGTTTCGCTCTCTTTTTTTGTAATGTTTCTTATCTTCTTCGTCGTTGTCAATTTTGTTGTTCTAAATTATTGTGCTTAGTGCAGCATCGTGATAGTAGTTGTTATATCCTGGAGATCAAACTACCTTCGTTCATATGTCAATTTTGCTGTTTTAAACTATCGTGTTTAGTGCAGCATCGCGATAGTAGTCATTATACCCTAGAGATCAAACTGCCTTCGTTCGTCTTTCTTGCACCGAGATATTCTATCTTGAGGTGCGGAATTTGGTCTTAAGGACAGTACTCACGTACGCCTTGACTGTTTCTTTATATCGATCCAATTTCTGTTGGTTTACTACCATTCTTTTTTTAACAAATAATATGTAGTAAATATATTTTTTAAATAATAATTTTAGATAAAATTAGTAAAGATATAATAAAATTTACATTATATAAGTGTAAAATCAAATCAATTTAATTTTCAAACTACAACCACTAATGTTTATCCAACACTTTAATGCTTTATTTTGAAAATGTCTCTTTTGTCACTTATTATTAATCAATTTAATTATCTCTTTTCAGTTTTCTGCCTTTTCGTAAGAGCCAAGAACGTATAACTCAGATATAAAAATCATTGAAATCAGCAACTTCACAATGAAAGTTTTCACTCCAATACTTGGTTCCTTGTTACTAAAAGACCATAAAAATTAACTTTTGAGCACAAGATGAATTTGGAAAACTCAACAGGTAACTCATTGGCCAAAGAAAAATGAACGCACGGATAACATGTATGATTAAATTGCCATGCTCATAAAATTGATAGTAATTTTCTTTTTACCCCCAACTCTATATGATGATGATAAGAGAGAGAAAAAAATAGTGAAAATTACTCCTCATATTTGCATAAAGGAAAAAAAAAGGTCATGGGTTTGAGTCCTAGGAAAAATCGATTGAAAAGGCGCAACATCTTTTTCTCTTAACAAGTAGAATTCTTTAAGGAGAAATGCCATATCCTTGTACTGCCCCCTAATGATGCCAAGAAAATGAGGAGTTTTATTTATTAGGGAAGAGGATGGAAATGGAAGCAAGGGTTTTTAAGGTGTTGAGGTGGGTGTAAACAAAAATAATAATCTATCTTAATTATTTAATGGGGTTTTGTTGGGAAACGTGTTTAAAAAGGATTCTAGAGGAGTGCCGATGTTTCAACTCTTGTTATTATTATTATTATGTTGTCTAATGTGATGGGTGGTCCACCATATTAATTATTAATTAACATCTGTAACGCAATATGGCATGTCAAAACAGGAGCATTTTCTCTAAATATTTAAAACATTTGTTTGGAACATTTACATATATCATATAAAATATATACAGGTGACAATTTTGCTCGAAGTTTGGTGGTTATGAAAACATTTTCTTGAAGATTAAGGTTAGTAGGTCTAAATACAGTTCGTTATTGTTATGATCGGCAATTATCCACCATTATTTTCGTTAATATCTTCTTCTAAGCAACTTCAGCAACATCTAATTAGGTTTTTGTAGTTTTTTTTTTTTTGAGGTTATTTAGTTTTATATTTGAAGAGTTAGTATAAATGTGCAACGATTGAATGTTTGAAATTACAACTTAAATAATAGTTATTAATAGGTCCCATCATTTGATGTATAAGCCACGTGATCAATAAAAACATGATAATCAACGTATTCATGTCGTCGGCTAATAAATGGTGCTTTTAATATTGAGGCTCCGACTCGGGCACGGATCCTCTCCTACACGATCTCTATTAATTTTTAAAGATTTTTTATTATGTATTTTTTAATAGTAATGTATAAGTAAAATTTAATTTTTTTTAATTATTTAGTTATTAACAACCAATCAATAATTAAGTTATTTACTTAGGATATGATCAGTTGTTGTTGAACGAGGAATAATATCTTGTAGGTGAGAAGTAGCCACACGGCACGTGAAGCAAACAACGAATGCAGGTTATTAGATGGGAATTGTTAGTGTTGCAATTTTTTTTGTTTAAGGGAATAAGAAAATGTTACCGTATATAACAATAAATTAGTTAAGCTAAAACAAGTATTCGTAGAAGCAAATAGTTGGTGAGGAACAATACAATGTGGATTATTTACAATTTTGTTGTTGCAATTGGCATAACATGTAGGTGACTGTAACGTTAATGAAATAAAAAAATGAATTAAGAATGAAATGATAGGAAGTCGATGTAGGGATTTAGGGGTGTTCAAAATGCAGTCTAATCTGCTGTAAAGTAAGCACATATAAAATATTGGGGAATTCTGTTGTGACAAGAAAACTGTTTTTATGGCAAGAAAATTGTTATTTGAAGAAAGACACACGTTGAATTATCTTTACAATAAATTTGTGTGTGGAAACAAAAATTAGTTGAAGCAATTAATGGTTGAGAAACGTAAACATGATAATAAGTAACTATTTATGTTAAAATCTCATTGAATTAATTCTCAATAAATTGATAATTTGAATTAAATAATAATTTTTGTGATGGACGAAGTGAAAAGTTAATAATTTCATAAATTTTGTAAAACATAGTTTTTTTTTTCTTCTTAAATTCATATTTTGTTATGGACCCACTTGCTATGTAAATTAATAATTACCTAGCATAAAACAAAATTCATAAGATATGTCTATAAGTTTGCATAAAATATGTTCTTAGGAATGTTTGCTTCTTTGTCAAATTAATTTCAATTTGGATCTCATTTTTGACTTTTTACAATGTGAAAAGAAATTATAATTGGTATTATCGTTCTGGTATAAGATATTATTCAATATCAATATCGTCTATTTCTTTCTTTGAAACTGTTTGTATTGTAGAATTATCATTTTTAACATGGAAAAAATGATTTTTCTATAATGCTGTATGTACTTTTACAGCATTAATAGTGCAGTTATTATAAACCCTTTGATTTGAGTGATTTAATCTTAGTCATTCATTTAATATAATAAATAAATAAGTAATTAATTAAAAGCTAGCAAGTAACTTGTAAGTTGTAGGTAAATATTAGTTTTTTAATTTTAAATTAATATTAACTTTATAGCATTTAATATAAGTTATCAGAACGAGATGCATGTAATCCAAGTTGATCATCGAGTTCATGATCATGACCCTGCTGCTTGGTCAATTGAGATCTTTCCGACAGTACCACATGAAAATTCATTTTGTCGAGGAGCTGCTGAAGTTGTACAGGAAGAAACAGAATCCAATCTCTCTAGCCTGACCGGTACATTTCTCCAGGTCGCCGCCCACCAGGGTCTGGCCGCGTTGGCAGTCGAATTTGGCGGTGGCATTCTCTGCTGGAGAACGGGAAAATTCTCTTGTGCTCCGTGGAACTCTGTAGTGCAGCTGGATTCATTGCCTGATGTGGTGGTTATATCTTAGAACGTAGAGGCAAAGCTAAATTGGCTTGCTCAGATTATGACAGGAGTAGGAGGTGTTTCCACTGCCAGTAGATTTATAAATGGTATGAAAAAAACTACATTAATAAGTGTGCAAGATCATGTGAGAAGGAACTCGTCGAGCTGGAGATGATCAAATCAAGGAAGGCATTGAAGGGCGAGGCGGAGAGAAGGAGAACAGAATCAGAGGTTGAGATGACTCAGATGACGATGCAAACTCAATTGCAGATCGTCCTTTGTTGAGGGGATGAATTCGAGTCGAAAGAGAAAGTGCGATGAAGAAGATGAATCACGAGTTTCTCAGAGGTAAAATTCTTGAACATGTCAATGGTTAATCATTCAGGAACTTGAGACACTCTTCAAGAATCCAATTTCCTTCAAGAACATGAGAGAAGAAAAAACCAATGGTTAAATTTATGAGATAAATAAAGAGATTGTATTTTATCAAAATTTTATCTCTTTTTTTTAATCTAAAACAACATTTTCAACCGGTTTGTTAACCGATTATAGCATTTTTTAAATGATTAAATTTTTCATTAATAAAAATAATGTGTACCGTTGATTAGATCTAATGGCATATATTTCTTACATTATTGATGTTGTAAAAAAAATTACGGTATCATAGAAGGACCTGACAAAAAAAAAAAAAAACTGATACTAGTTTTGTTTCTATTTGTGCTGTCAAGTGTTCAACAGCCACTCAATACGACGACTTAAAAAAAAAAAAAAAAGCCAAAAGTGATCAACCGCGAGCCCCAAGCGACGCGACCTTAGCCTACCTCCATGGTTATATAAGCGACATGCTGGTTGTACGGTAAGTGCCCAATATTTTTCTTCCTTTTTTTTTTCTTTTGTTATTTTGTAAAACAAATTGATGATATGGCAAATGAACCTAAAAAATTTAATGCTAGACTCTTACCAATTCAGCGTTGGGTTGCTGACAATAATGGTTAAGATTTGTATTGACACACTTAAAAAAATTTTTTTTTTTAAAAAGGCTTGTGGTTGTGGTGAGATAGATTTTTTATTTTTTATTTTATTTTTTTGGAAGTTCATGAAACTGGACCCTATTGCTACTGTGAACGTTTTTGTCTCCTCATCCACATTGCAGAGCAGCAAATAATTCTTTTCATTTTCAACACAAGAGCTAATGAAGGTGCTGCCAGCAATTCAACCATTACTTCTGCAGAATTTTATCGGATTTTCAGAAATCAAGATTTAAGAACGAATTCACCATTCGGTAGCCCCTTTTGGTTCAAGAGAAATGGGTGGTGCGGTACAAATTATGCATTTCAATAAACCTCGTGAATGTATTAACAACTGAAGATTCTCTGTACATACAACTCCTTCAAGTAAGAAAAGATGAAACGGAGCCCCAAAAGAAGGGGTAAAAAGATAAAAAAAATAAAAAATAAAAAATAAAAACAACTGCTGCTCTAATTTCGCCCATTATGGTTATCTAATACCAACAATACATTTGGCCTCCCAAAAGACAGGCACAGGAAGTTGCGGACCCGACACCTCAAAAATCATAATCTATATCTGTTACATTCTGGGACATAGAGCGCTTGACGAGCCTTTTCTGCTCATCATACAGGTCAAGGTTCTCACAAGGAGCAGGGAAGATGGTCCCTATTACACGGCCTTGAACGAAGGCGCACTGAAAAATATGCTTCTTCTTGTATGTTAATCCCACTGACATATCTTGGAAAGTGATATTTCTTACCAGAATTTCTTCACTTCCATGGATACGAACAGGCACGCGTACTCCCTGACCATGGACTCCAATGAAGCTTATATCTTTAAGTATTGGAAGAGCCTTTGGATCATAACCTTCATCTGGGTGTTCATTGTAATCTGTCTTGATTACAATCCCAACTCGGACATTGTCAAATGTCAGATTCCGATAGTTTATATTTTGAACATATCCGCCCCTTCCAGGGGCGGTCTTGATCCGAACTGCACGCCTTGAACTCCACACAAGGAGGTTCTCAACCGTCACATTTGACACGCCACCAGACATCTCACTACCTATGGATACACCTGCACTGTTCCACAGTACCGGCAAGGTGGATCTCAGTTACCATCTAAAGAGAGAAGACATGCAATTACTCCTACATAAGACGACAGCTAATTTTTGCCTCCCTACATACATATGTATAAGTATAAGTATAAGGATAAAAGCTCATTTAATCTTTATATTTTAAGATTAGTGTCCGTTTAGTCCCTGTATTTTTAAAAATACCTTGAAACATCCATGCCGTTAAAGTATTGATACTCCTACCGTTACTTTTTATTTCTTTTGGCTTACTTTTACAATATTACCATTTTATAATAAATTTTTTTGTTTCGACATTAATAAAAAGAAAATAATTAAATTACCAATTTCACCCTAGAAAATAAAAAAAATTATATTAATTTTTTTACAAGCACCATTTGCACACTTGGTAGTTTGCATACAATTTTTGACAATTAAAAATTAATATATATATATATATATATATATATTTTAGCGTTAAATTGGTAATTTACTTATTATTTTTATTAATGTCCAAATAAAAAAATTATTATAAAAGGGTAATATTGTAAAAGTAAGCCAAAAGAAATAAAAAGTAATAATTTAATTATTGACAATTAAAAATTAATATAATTTTTAGGGTTAAATTGGTAATTTAATTATTTTATTTTTATTAATGTCCAAATAAAAAATTATTATAAAAGGGTAATATTGTAAAAGTAAACCAAAAGAAATAAAAAGTAACGGTAGGGATGTTTCGAGGCATTTTAAAAAATATAGGGACTAAATAAATACTAATATTAAAATATAGGGACTAAATGAGCTTTTACCCACAAATATAATTACATGTATCGAACAACTTTTATCCTCGCGACTGTAGAGAGATACGCGTTGCTTTTTTAAAAACTGACCAAACCAATTCACTGAAACAATTATAACATCATCAAGAATAATGATAAGATCTTCCTTTTTATTTTGCCCATAATTTACTAAAACAAAATAAAATCAAGAGTATAAAATACATTAAAAGTTGGGCGAAGAATTTTGGACTTGAAACTAGCTTATCATACTTGGAATATAAACCAAGCATTTATACCAACTTTTATAGAGGATGACTCAAAAACTAGCAATAAGGTAACTACAAAAGAGGATATTACTTAGGCACGGGCTCCGCTCTTGGGGACAATTACATAATTTAGACCATAAACATAAAGGCACACACTACCCATGCTAAAGTTCACAGGCACAATCAAGCATGAAGAGAGACTTCTGAAAGATTCAATTATGCGCACTATTCAAGCACACATATGAATAGAGCTTATGCATACACATGTAATCATAGAAAATACTTTGCGAGAACATCAAAGCAACTAGCATAAAATGAGAGTAAAATATACAAGAAATTTCACCTGACCATAGATTGAACAACAAGGTTACGGATGAGAATGTTCATTGAAGGTCGTCCATAAGCAATTCCATACTGATCCCATCCACTCTTTATTGCAATTGCATCATCCCCAACACTTATGTAACAATCCTCAATCACCATATCCTCGCATGAATCTGTTTATGCATAAAAAATTAGGAGTTAGTCATATTCAGAATGAAACAAGAAAATGGAAAATAAAATTCACAGATGAGAATTACTGTAGTAAACCAAATAGCTGTATCTTGGAAATGAAAGTCTAGATTTTGAGGCATCCAATGTGATGTATTCATATTTACCTTATTACAAGGTTGCAATTTATAATATCCTTAAATGGTTCACAGCCAGTGCACAAATCAAGTTCATTTGGTTTATAATATAAAACCTCTGCAGTGGAATATTTTCCCATCCTTCATCACGATCACTTAAATGCCTTTTAGATCATTTTTCTCTCCTATTTCACTTTCTCTGGCTTGAATTCAAAATAATTAACATTATACAATTGTGTAATTCGTGGCTCACATTAGTTTTAATCTATGATTGGCTAAATGTGTTCACTTAAAGCTGTGTTAGGATGTTAGCCAATTGCCAAAACAAAAAATAAAGATCAGACTATTACTACTTACCGGGATCAATTCCATCAGTGTTTGGAGCTTCAAATATGGGAGCCAAAATCGTAACATTCCTGATTGTTACATTCTTGCAGTCATATGGGTGAAGGGTCCAAAATGGAGAATCACGCAAAGTTATATTAGAGATGAGAATGTCACTAGACCACATTATCTGCACAAGTGGGCCCCTAGTGTTATTAAGAAGCTTTTGGCGATATTTCTTCCACCATGCTTGTCCTTGTCCATTGATAGTACCATTATGCCCTGTTGGTCAGCAGATACATAAACCAAATCAAACCAAGTCAGGAGATCAACATTTACAACAAAGAAAGGTGCAAGGATTGATTTTAACCAGAATTACAGTCATATCAGTATTCAGTGCAAACCTTTATGGTCAACTAATAAGGAGTTAATTTTCAACTAAACAAATTCATATTGCACAAGTCAGTGATAGCTATAATCCCCGGAGTAGCTAAGAATCTTCTCCTTCCTTTTTGATTACTCCTCTGTTACTGTAACATAGATTGTAATTTCTAGTAAGAAAGTTATGTTTTGAGTATACTTAAGGGAGGCATACCACTGTGGAGTAGCCCAGCCAGACAGCCAGTGACATTTAAGGTCAAAAGGCAAAGGCATTCAGGAACTAGCTATCCCACAATCCAGATTCTCCTAAAATGACCTTAATATCCGAAAAGGGTCTCCTGATTACACTCCTTTGCTATATGTAGATAGATTCTATTATATTTGTACAACATTTAACAATCAAAACAATAGTGTGTTCAATGGTTAATCAGACTTGTTTTGAAACCTGCACTTTCAGTTGGTACAGATCCAGTCAGATTTGATGCTTTTTATTATGAAAGAAGGACACCAAAAGCGAAACCTCTTTTTAATTCCATTTTAGCTCCTTAAGCAAGCCAAACTACGATAAAGAAAAGACATGCTTCCGAGTTGGGGCATTCCACAGAACACCATTTTGGTGTTAGATAACATAATATAGCCTTCTTATGAGATCGGCCTCTTTTTTTGTTTATTATATATTTTTCCTTTTTATTAGAGCATTATTAAACAGAAGTTATAATATGAGTTATGGGCAATTCCTAGCGGGATGCTAGTATGAGTCACGGGCAATACCGAGCAGGATGATAGGGCCAAGGCAAGTTTACCTATAAAAAAGATTCTTAATAGATATACTAGACTAAGTTTATATGACAGTTAACCATAAATTTTCAACTAAAAACTCTGAATCTTATATCAAAACACAAGGATGTGTAAATAAAATCTTGAATTAGTTTAAGATTAATAGAAGTCTTGAGAACTTAAAAAAAAAAGGAATTCCTTTTACTAGTACCTCTAGTGTTGGGCATTTTATATCAGTCAAGTTTCCAAATAAAGGCCTTTCTACTTGATCAGTATGACAAATTATTTAGCAGAAGAAAAATGGACAAAGAAAAAGTCAAAGGCATTGAAGAATAAATATAAAAAAGCAATAAAACTGAACCGAGAAAGATGAACCAACCTGTTATTACAACATCTTTGAGGTTTTGACCATGGATGAAACTCCCAAACCGAGGGCCATGATGTTCTCTCCCATAACCATATGAAGGCAATGGAGGCATTAGTGGCCAGTACTTCTCATTCTGTTAAAATATTACATAAGAATGAGAGATCCAATATAACCAATATCTTTCGATGATTAGAGATTGAAAGAGGTAAAATAATAAATGAAATCGTTGAGGTAAAGAAGTTTGAAAAACTAGATCTACTTCCACAACTATAATGTCAAAATTTCAATAGTGATGACAGTTTGTTAAACTAGATATGCATAGGAAAATATTTCAATCAAGAAAGGAAATAAATAGCAGTATACAACAATGCAAACTATTTAGAAAGAAGATTTTTATGACTTAAAAATTGAGGAAACCAACAGCGAAATTTAACTATATAAAGAATACAGTTCCTACTTCCTAGTAGATCAAAGTCTTAACATCTCGCAACGCACATTCACACAGATAGCACACTGTTGATGTATGATGAACTTGAGGAAATGATTGCAACAAGGAATCAGAGCGAAATCAGCCAACTTCCAACTAATTATGTTGAGAAGAGCTAATATGATCTAATCAGAATGAATGTTATAAACAAGGATTGAGCAAGTTGACAAGGCAGTATATAGCCACCATCTAAATCATAATATAATACAAGCTTACAATTGCCAAAGAATAAGAAACCATCCATTCTATCAACAAAATAATATTTCCCAAAAAAGAAACAGAACGCCAGAATTGCACAACTAAAACGAATCCACATCAACCTTTATATAAATTACTGGAATTCCAGAGAGCCATGATCTCATTACTATAAAAAATCCTAAACGAAATGGCGCAATGCCAATTAATCATTTCCAATCCAACACATATAATAAGAATAATAATAAAACAGTCACACTGACCTCAATAGCTAGAATCTCAGCATCATCTGCAAGAAACAGAGTCATGTGACTAGTTAAATTAAAAGGAGCAGTAAGCCACCTTCCAGGCGGCACATTAAGCTGGCCACCGCCTTTCTTTCCGAGCTTCGAAATCGCGTAAACCGCCCTCTGAAAGGCCTCCGTATTGAGAGTAACGCCGTCGCCGACTCCGCCGAAATCCGTCAAGTTGAACGCCACGGGTCTCAACCTTGGGATCGGCCTCGAAGCCACGCCCCATCTGAGAAACGAGAAGCCCCCAACGACGGCGTTTCGCTGCCAGATGAAGACAGAAGCGAAGGCGGCCAGCCACAGCACGGTGAAGAGGGTCTTGTGAGAGGAGAGGAATGCTGGGACCCACCGGCGCAGGTCCGGTCGGTTTTGGTGCAAGTGAAACCGCCCTAACGATAATATCTCCACCATTTGTTTTTTTATTTTTTTAGGATTTAGTTTTGAGAGTCATCAATTTTGCGAGAGGGGACGAGATCTAATAGTTTGAAGAGGGGATTGGGTGAGACGTTAGTGATCAGAGACAGGAGTACATTTGAAGGAAAGAGTGTGAAAAGCTGCAACTGAGCAGCAGAGGAAGTCGATTCTGGTTCTGTTATTCCGACACTTAAGGTTTCATAGACTGTCTATGCAACTGCTGTCAAATTAGGACACGTATCGACTTAGAAACATTATTCTACTCGACCTCTGTACACTATGGATTAGATTAGACACTGGTTTTCAACTACCACAATTTTGAATTAGGAAATGTTTTTTTATACGGCACCTGCTCCTGCACCTGCCCCTGATAATTAAATTCTTAATGTTTAGAAGAGATTATGTTTTTCCAATTCTTTTTAAACTTTCAAAATTTTAAACTAATGTAGTGGGGGTTTGATCATTAGAACTTAGAAGGACTACTCACATGTTGCATGTTGCATGTTGCATTTTTTTTAACGTACGTTTTGAAAAATACACGACTGTAATGCTCTTAAAACATGCATCAACCTATCAATATCATGCAATTTCTAAATATGTGGTACAAGAACCAAGGGCCAATAATATTGCCCCTTTCATTTGGTATATCATCAGAAGTTTGATTTCTTTTTCTTAATGAAAGTGAGATTAAACAAGAAGAAATGGTCACGGGACTGTAGCACGAGCAGTAGCGGTGAAGTATTCACCAATCAAGATTCCAGAAGGTGGATACCCAGTAGGTGAACAAGTAAACAGTTGCAATCAGTCGCCGAAAATTGAAAAGCACAAGTATTGTGATGATCTACGCCCCGTACGCACCAAAAACCTCATTTCTGCGAGTGCTTTTCCATGTACGCAATGAATGTAATATTTTGTCCTTTTTCATTTGGACTGGCTTCATGCTAATGGGCCTGTTCCAATTGGGCCCAGAGGAAATCCAACCAGCCTTTGGTTACAGATTAGAAAGTTGTTCGTTAACGGTTATAATAATCTTATAACGCCAACACTATGTTACGTTGCATGTAACATACATTCAAGAAGTAGAATATCTATTGGCACCCTTAAACTTTATGGAAATTACATTAATTGAATTAAAAGAAATACTTTTAAACCTTAAAGAAGAAATCAAAGATATAAAACAAGAGATAGGAAAAATAAAAATAGAATTATCTGTAATACAAATAAGCAAAAAGAAAAATAAAAAATTAGAAAGATTTGATATACTAAAATCAGGAACAATTGGAACAAGCTTTAAGAAACCCATAGAAAAACCTCAAACAGGAAGCTATGATGATTGGTTTATGAAAACTCAATATCCAAAAATACTTGAAGAAATAGAAAAATTAAAAGCAGAATTAAAAAATAAGGAAAAAGGTAAAGAAAAACTAGAAAAAAAAGAAGCAACTCCAAGTGATTCAGATTAATGGAAGACACCTTAGAAGAATTAACTGAAAAATTTAGTGATATAAACCTCAGTGATTTAGAAGATTTTGAAAAAGAATATCAAATAAAAATGAATACTGCTGGAGGACCAGAGTTGAAACCGAATGTAGCAGAACCAAGTCATAGATATGAAAATAAAAGGAAAAATAGACCATTTTTTTAATATTATCCTCCCACAAAAAATACTCCCTAGAAAAAAGAATACCAACCTAATAATGATAAATTAGTACCTATAAGTAATACATGAACATTTTTAGATATAGATTGTAAACTAGATCCCCGTAAGGCTTTAGTTGAATGGGGAATGCAAATGAGACTATTTTTTACTTATAATGGTTCCAAGGATGATTGGAATTTAGATACAGAAGAAGAAAAAATAAATCTATTTGCTGACATCCTAATAGCCAGTTTCACAAGAGACGTATTTAACTGGTGGAAAGGACTAAGTGAAGATACACAAAGATTAATAAAAGATTCAACCAAAATAGCTCTAACAAGAAGTAAAGCATTAGGAATCGAAAGAATAATCGAATATATTGCTAGCGAATTCTTAGGAGAAGATTGGTTAGAAAATACAGCAATAGAAACAAAAAATGACAAATTAGAGGCAAGAATGAAATTAATAAATTTAACCATTTGTAACATGTGTTTTGTCAAAGAATACACTTGTGAATTTAAAAAATATTATTATACACAATTCTTTAGTAATGAAGATCAAAATGTTTATAAAAATTTGTACTACTCCAAATTACCATACCCCTGGAATGGATATTTTTTAAATGAATATGAAAAATATAGTACCATTAATAGATACCCTGATACGCTAGGATCTAGAATAAGATTTTTAAATATGAGATTAAGTGAGATATGTATCCAAAGAAGTTTAATGAAGAAAAGCCGAAATATATGAGAAATATGTTGTGAAAAAACAGAAATGCCAACCCAATGAGGTTGTTATACTCCTTATAGAAGAAAAAGAAAGTTTTACAAAAAAGAGAAAAAATATAAAAAATACAAAAAATATAATAACTTTAAAAGAAAATATAGAAAACCAGAGAGGAAATATTATAAAAGAAAATATAAAAATCAAAAAGGAAAATTAGATAAATCTAAATGTAAATATTGGAATTGTGGAGAAATGGGACATATTAGTCCAGATTGTACTAAAAAGAAGGTTAGACTACTAAAAGAAGATTTTGAAGAAATTAGAAGCGATTTAAAAGAGATAAGTGATATATCGGATTATGAAGGAAAGGAAGTTTATATGGCCATGGAATCTGAAGATGAGTCTAAATAAAGAAAAAGAAAACACTGAAATAGAGAAAATTGAAGAAATTGAAGAGATAGAAAAGGAAGAAAATAAAACAGGATATAGTATTGTAGCCACTTTTAATAAAGAAAAATATAATAAACTTTTAAAATTGGACATGGAAAAACCAGAATACGGAATAATACATAGACTAAGAGACATGTTTAAAAGGAAAAGAATAGTATTACATGAAGATTATGAGCAAGAAAAAGCCGTAACGATCACACAAGCTGAAGGAAATATAAGGTTTAGTTTAATAAATAAAAGGACTATAGACTTAGCACTAAGGAAAGTGAAAAATGAATCAATAAGAGAAAAAATTCAATATGTATATTTAGCAGAAATA
This sequence comes from Citrus x clementina, assembly GCF_000493195.1. Taxonomy (NCBI): domain Eukaryota; kingdom Viridiplantae; phylum Streptophyta; class Magnoliopsida; order Sapindales; family Rutaceae; genus Citrus; species Citrus x clementina. The sequence continues at coordinate 24,599,344 of NW_006263303.1, read as the reverse complement.
TAGATTTTAGTAAAATCTCTTTTTAAAGAAGGAATAGATAGTCCCATAGTCTTATCAATACATGACCAAAGATTTAATGATCCTAATATAGGACATTTAGGAACAATAGAAGGAAACTTATGTTATACTAAATTATTATTCACATGTCACCCTAGATATTGTGTACACATCAAAGATAAAAATATAGATGAAACGTTAAGTTTGCACTTTAAATTATTAAGAAAAAATTTAATGAAAGAAGGAAATAGAATAATGACAATACATTACTCTGCCCTATATAGTTTTTGTAATTCAAACTATGGAGAGATTTATGGAAATAAACCTTATATAGAAATAAATAAGGAATGTGAAGACATAGCATCATTCATAGAACCTATGATTCAAGAATATAAAATACCAATAAATTATGAATTAAACATAGACGATAAAAAATAATTTTAAAAAAAGGAGGATGAAAACTCCATCATTCCTATAAGCTTTGCAGGAAGAACCCTAGTAAGAGGAAGTTCATCTAGAAGACTGAGTACAGATAGACAAATAGTAAAATCTACACCAACTAATAATGTAATAAAAATACTTGGACAATATTTTAATGGGATCGACTATACAACAAAAATACCCATATTAATAGATACTGGTACAAGCCATAATTATATGAACCACACTAAAAATAAAGGACTTTTAATAAAAGAAAAAGAAATTCCATATGAATATACTGATTTCAACGGTAATAAACATATCTGTAAACAAGAAGTTAAAGTCCCTATAATTATAGAAGGATTGAGAATAATAATATCTTGTTACATAGATTCTTTTATGACAACAGATCCGGAAAAACATATAGTATTAGGAAATAGTTTTTTAAATTTTAAATGATCTGGAATACTATAAAATTGAAAAGCATAAAATAACCTTACATATAGAAGGCCAAAAAATAATATGTGAAACATGTTAAAGCAGGCTTATATAAAATATCCTATGTCTGTTTATATACAAATAAACATCATTGAAAAAGATATAGATACATATGCTCTCATAGATACTGGCAGTGAGATTACAATTATAAAATCCTTTTTATCAAATCAGTGGAAACCAAACGGCAAGTTAAAAATTATTGGAATAACAGGAGATAAAGAACAAGTCAATCAATCATTAATAAATTTTGAAATACTTTTAGGAAGTAAAATAGTTCGTATTAATCAAATATTTCAATATGATCATATGGACTGTGATCTACTCTTAGGAAATGATTTTATACAACAATTTCAATATTACCAACAAACTACGTATATGATCACCCTTAAAACCCCTTGTAACCATATTCTTTGCGTTCTTCGCGAATTTAAACCCTACAGAGTTCAGCCAGCCCAGCGTGGTGATCACATTATTTATGAAAAATATTATGTAATACAACAGGGAAAGAATTATAACATACAACTAGAAACAATAAAATCACAACTTGAACAAGTCTATAAAGAAAACCCTTTAGCATTATGGAAACCAGAACATCCTAGAGCAAAGATAGAACTAATTGAAGATAGGATAATAAGACTTAAACCTATGATGTATACAGAAGAAGATAGAGAAGAATTTAAAATCCAAATAAAAGAATTATTAGATTTAAAGCTAATTAGAAACAGTAATAGTCCACATAATAGTCCAGCTTTTATGGTTAGAAAAAGATCAGAACAAGTTAGAGGTAAAGCAAGAATGGTGATAAATTATAAAGAATTAAACAAATATACGAAATTTGATGGATATTTTCTTCCAAATAAAGAAGCATTAATCAATCTTGTAAAAAATAAAACATATTATTCGAAATTTGGTTGTAAATCAGGATTTTGGCAAATAAAAATGGAAAATGACAGTATTCCTTATACAACCTTTAGTACCCCACAAGGACATTACGAGTGGTTAGTAATGCCTTTTGGACTAAAAAATGCACCTCAAATATTTCAAAGCCGTATGGATAAAATATTCAAAGATTATAAATATATCATAGTTTATGTTGATGACATATTAATAGCATCAGAAACATTAGAAGATCATAGAAAGCATTTAAGAGAATTTATTAATATATGTATTAGAGAAGGAATAGTACTGTCAGAAAGAAAAGCAGTTATAGAACATAAGAAAATAGAATTTTTAGGAATGATTCTAGATAAACAAGGAATCAGACTTCAAAGCCATATAGGAAGAAAGATTGTAGATTTCCCAGACAAACTAGAAAATAAACAACAAATACAAAATTTCTAGGTTGTTTAAATTATGCCGAAGGATTTATAAAAAATTTGGCGAAGAAAAGAAATTCACTCCAAAAATTACTTAGAAAAAATAATACTAGAGGATGGAGTATTGAACATACAGAAGCTGTAAAAAATTTAAAAAAAGAGTGTAAAAATCTCCCTTCATTAAGGCTACTAAAAGAAAATAATAAACTAGTAATACAAACTGATGCATCTGATTTGCATTGGGGAGCAATTCTCAAGACTGATATAAACGAGATTTGTCGATATACTAGTGGTACATTTAATCAAGCCCAAGTCAATTACCCAGTACACGAAAAAGAACTCATTGCAATATATAAAGGAATAAAAAAGTTCTCATTATTATAAAAAAGTTCTCATTATTTTTACTCCAAAAATAATTTATAGTAGAAACAGACAATTCCCAAATAAGTTCTCTTATAAGTAAGATTTTACCCAATGAGCCACAATATAGGAGATTACATAGATGGCAAACATATTTGTCTTATTATAATTTTAAAATCATACATATAAAAGGAACTAACAATTTTCTTGCAGATTTCCTTAGCAGGAACATAGAATTTGGAGATGAATCGAGAAACAAATAAAATCATCTCTAAAATAAACGCCGAGATACAAAGGCTTGAAACAGAAGCATCAGATATAATTGATGCAATAAACTACATAAAAGAAGCCTCAGAAGCCCATGAGAAATGAGTACACTTGTTGGCATCATACATAAGCGACCTAGCAAAAGTACTCTCAATAAATACTGGCCCAATAAACAGAGATGCAACAGATGCATGAAGCAGTAGTGGACCTTTCCCACAACATAAACCAATTTCCGACCCACCTTCTAACAAAACCATCTCCATAGAAGTAGAATCACCAACAACATCATCAAAAAAGTTCATCAAGATAAACAATACTCCAGAATAAGAAGAAGAAAAACCTACTCCTCTAAGTCCAAAAGAAGAAGAATATAAACAGTTCTCTATATGGGTATATTCCACTTGTTCCCACAATAACACCATTTTCAAAGCACCTGGAAAAAATATGTATCCTAGAATGATAGCTACCAAAGGGGCAGACTCACTCCTTGTTGGGAAAATAGCACGATATGGGTACCTAGATCTAGTATACCCAAATACAGACCTTCGGAAAATAGCCAGCTTAGATGAATTATTAGTCAGAGAAGTCTCTAAGTTCGCCCAAAAAAGAGCCATATACCTAAAATTCTATACCATAAGCCCAGAATACCATCAGAACGTTGACTACCAAGTATTTTACATGATCTCCGTAGGACACATAACGAAGAACTTCCAAGTAGAAGTAGGGACTGAATAGACAACTGTCCCGTAGATTACTAAAACCTGAATCAGAACCCGTAGAGCCCGGGGAATAAAAGCAATATAGAGTATAGCTAAAGATCTTTATAAAAGAAATTATAGAACAATTATTAGATTCCAAAATTATATTCTTGTAACTTCGGAGGACAACAATACACCATCAAATATCCTTTTGGAGTTCATCAACGAAATAAGCACAATGAGATTTCCAAGCAGTAGCGAGACTATGCAGCATACTTACCAGCTCATGGAGCTGACTGGCAAATAAAATTCAAGCGTGGCAGACAGCATAAAGAGGATGCCCGACAAGATAAAAAGATAAAGCATAAGGCATGGCAGACAGAATAATGAAGATGCCCGACAAGATAAAAAGATAAAGCAGAAGGCATGACAGACAAAATAATGAAGATGCCCGACAAGATAAAAGGATAAAGTAGAGGCCCGTAATTGTCAAAGACAAAAGAAGAATAAAACAAAGACTCGTGATAATCAAAAGAGACACATGGTTTGAAATAAGAAAAGTTGTAATAATGTAGTGACGAAATCAATGATGTAAGAGCCCAATAATGAAAGGGCAATAAGGTAATCATGTATCATACACATTTTTTAGAAATAAATAGAGGAAGAAAGAAATGAAAAGGGAGGTTATCATTCCCAGAACCCAAACTCTTTCAAAACTGATTAATTCTCCAAAAATATGAACAACTAAATCACTCTCTAGCTCAGAATCCTAAATCAAGACATCACTAATCAAAAACAAAAAAACCCTACAGAAAGGAAGGAGAAACCTAAACTTATTCAACGTTTCTAAACTCGGCGATTGGAATCCATACAGTAAAGCCGCTCGAGTCCGCTGATCCCGTTAAGGCAAGGAGGCTGTTGAGGGAATTAGGACAATCAGGCTGCAGGTCACTGGAGAAAGATCGGGAGGCAAAGAAACAAGAATAACTTAGGTAATAATTCTCAACCCTTATCTGTTGGTGGAAGATTGTTGATGATTGATGATGAGGAGATTTATGGAGGAAGAGCTAATCTCCAGAAGTGAAACAAATTTATATAATTAATCAAAACATGATAGGAAACTCTAAAGAATATATGGTAAATTCAACTACCAGAATCACATATAACGATTATATAATGATAATAGACTTTAATATAGGATCATTCAAACAGAGTTCTTACTTGTTTGATAAACAAGATCTAGTAAGAAGAGAAGATTAGAAGCAGTATATTCACTCAGATTACCCCAAGAAATAAAACATAAAATCATAAAACATATTGAAATAGATAACTTAAAACACAATATAATTGTACTAACAGTAGATGAAGGAATTGACATAGCTAAAGCATATATAGAAAATACAAATTGTGAAGCCGGACCTTCATACATCAGAGATATAGAAAATTCAGATAACGAAGAAATTGACATATAATTTGAAGTATATAAGAAGTATATAGGTTGGAAACCACTTCGGGTTGCGGACTACTGGTCCAAAGGGAGACCTGGATCTCTGTACCTAGGGGTAGAACAATGCCACGTACTTCTTTAATAAGAATCAACATCATGTTTATAAAATAATTTTAATAATTCTATTTAGTTTCTATTAGTTGTTTATAGTACAATTCGTTTTAGTCAGTTTTATTATTCTGTATTTGATTTTATTTTTTTTTTCATTTATTTAATTTTTCATTTCATTTCATTACACTTTTATTTCATTACACACTGTTAAAAATGGTATCAGAGACAAGTTTTCCATGGACCCTATACGAGCTATAACGGATAGTTTATACACATTAAAGGTATATAATAAAGAAGAGATAAAAGACTTAATAAGAGCACTAAAAACCGATAAGAACAATGTAAGAAATATAGAACTTGAATTAACTCAGGAGCTTAGAGAAAGATCTATAGATACAACAGGTGGAGAAATATTAATACAAAAGAAAATGAAATTTATAGATGAATTTATAAAATTTTTAGTATATTGGTATAAAACAGAAACATTATGAACCAACACGCATTTAATACAATACATGAATTAGCAGACAGTATAGATCATATGATATTAGGTTGGGAAAACGTAATAAATATATACATAAATTTAATAAATCAGAAAATAGATTTATTAGAACAAGAACGAATAGGATTAATAAATTTAGGACCAGAGATCTATTCTGAAATTACAGACCTATATGAATTTGATAATCATTTACTGTTATTTAAAGAAATAAATAAAACTTTAGAAAGAATGAGAAATAGATGTATAAGGGATAGAAGAAGACAAGTACATCCATAGTTGAGAAAAATTGAAAATAGAAACAATTAAAAGGACCTATATGAAATTAGCCAGAAAGAAAAAGACAAAGGCTGTAAGTTACGATAAACGTAACTTAGAGACTCCCTATAACTTAGAGACTCCCATCTTATAATCGCTTTTCCATCTCTTCCACGTGTCAGGTTATGATACCATGCTATTTCACTTTTTTTTCCTCTCCTTAGTCATCCGGTTTTATCCTCAGACGACTACCCTGTGTGTGCAAATAAATACATTTTTTATGTATATAGAGTCGAATAGTAGATAAGCTCCCGACTGAGCAAAGCTTTGCCATCTTCATTCTCATCCATGGCCCTAGCCATTGCTTCTGCAGCACTTTCAACCCTCCCATTCAGGTTACATACACAACAATTTCTTTAATTATGAAGAATTATTATTATTATTTTTTACATTGAATGGATATAGATTTATTGCCTTTCATGCATTGAAACAATTCTCCTGCTATTTTCCTATTCAATCGTGAACAGCAGCAGGTGCAGGGACATACCTCAGAAATGTTTTACAGAGAAGATTACAAAATGCCTAGTGGGAAGAAGTGGTGTGATAGTGAATGCAACAAAAGGAGTGTCAAGTGTTTGTGAACCGCTCCCTCCGGACAGACCATTGTGGTTCCCTGGCAGCACACCGCCCTCTTGGCTTGATGGCAGGCATTCTCTCTTCTTAATTCCGTTTGTAACCGATGACTGTGTAATTAGAATTGGCATTTTCTTTTTTTCTGGGTATCATGGTAATATGACTTCTTATCTCTGTGTTGAACAGCCTTCCGGGAGATTATGGCTTCGATCCTCTTGGATTAGGTATGAATTCTAAATGTGTTTAGAATTAATTAAGCATCTTTCCGGAATATTATGCTGAACTTTTGGTTATAATGATGATCAAACCTTTTTTTTTTAATTTTTTTTTAACCTTGTTTTTCCTGCTACATTTGATAGATTTAACTCTTCTCAATTGTAAGTTATTCCTCAGATAATTGATTGTGTTATAAGTGAAAAGAATTAATGGCGGGTGAGTCGGTTCTGTCATCTGGGTATAAGATTAGTCTTAAGTAGGACAGGCATCTCATAAGACAGGTACATTATGTCATTTATGCCCTTCCTATAGAATCTTACCACATACTCAGTGATTTTGAAATTTCTCGATTATTGATGGTGATTATAGTAACAAGGAAGAACATTTGAAAGTTGAAACATAGAGCATAATTTTATTGGATTGTCCCATGTGACCATGTCCTGCCTAAATATTTTTTTCCAGGGAAAGGCAAGCAGGACGCTTAATTAGCTTGTATGTTAAGGTCATTAACCTTGTCTTTATTTCTTGGAGGGGCACTCGGAGTACCTTTCAGAAGTAGCTCATCCTTCATTTTGCTACAAGAACTTCTAATATGATATAAGTTGCTGACAATTGACATCCAACATGGTAGATTTGTACACATGGCTCATCCCTAAATTAAATCTTATTTTCCAGGGTCTGATCCAGAGTTGCTTAAATGGTTTGCTCAAGCTGAGCTAATTCATGGCAGGTGGGCAATGCTGGCTGTGGCTGGAATCCTCATACCAGAATGGCTTGAAAGCATTGGCCTCATTGAGAACTTCTCATGGTATGATGCTGGTTCTCGTGAATACTTTGCAGACCCTACAACTTTATTTGTGGTTCAGTTGGCCTTGATGGGATGGGTAGAAGGCAGAAGATGGGCTGATATAATTAATCCAGGATGTGTTGACATTCAACCAGATCTCCCAAACAAGACAAAGCCGAAGCCAGATGTTGGCTACCCTGGTGGGATATGGTTTGATCCCATGATGTGGGGAAGAGGGTCCCCACAGCCTGTGATGGTGTTGAGGACTAAGGAGATAAAGAACGGGCGTCTTGCTATGCTAGCTTTCGTTGGCTTCTGCTTCCAAGCCATTTATACAGGGCAGGGTCCCCTTGAAAACTTGGCCTGCCATGTTGCCGATCCTGGTCATTGCAACGTATTCTCGGTGAGGTTTATTCCAAATTCACCCCAAAAAAAAATATATATATATTTTTAAACATCTTTGATCTGAAAAAGAGTTGCATTTCTTATATTTTCAATGCATAATTGTTTTTTCAGGCTTTCACATCACAATGATCCTGGGATTGGTACTGAGAAGAATCCCAAAATTTGAGCTGTAGAATCAACAACCAGGGATACATGCATTTACAGTGTATGGTCTTTTGTCATGGGCAGAACAATTGTACATACAAAAGTCTAAGAGTAGTTCTAGAATTTGATTTGATTCTTGATTCTTAAGATAAATCAACCAAATTTCTATATTCAGGCGATTCAAAGCAAAATAACGCGTAGTTATGAAATTTCTGAAAATTGTGTTTTAAGGGAAAAATAAGGCCCGTCTATTTTAAGATTGTTTATGAAGTACCAAAAGAACATGGGGACGTGTGTTGTGGTAAAGATTAATTACATCATGGAATTTCATTGCGGAAAAAAGGGGAATTGTGACATGTTTTATTAAATTAGGCTGACGACGTCAACAAAGTTGCTAACCTGCCTCTCAATGATTTGCTTGTCAATCCTCAACTCCAGTCCTATTCTTAGAATCTCTGGTAACACGCCAGCTCCGTTTCCAAACCCCACAATGCACAAGGAAAAAAAGCAACCCAAACAAATAATTACCAGAGACAACCACACAATCTCTCCGAACAGCGCGGCTCGTAATTGCTATCCGGAGCTGTCTCCTTCCGGGCTCAGGCTAATTCAGCCTTGGCAATGGTCGTTGTTCGCCTCCACCAACTCCTCCTCCTCCTCCTCCTCATCCTGTATCCATCCAAGCACACCTTCTCCTTACCCGATAACCAGGCTCTTATTCTATTCAAGAAATCTTTGGTCCATAATGGAGTCTTGGATTCCTGGGATCCAAAACCAATCTCCAATCCTTGTACTGACAAGTGGCAAGGCGTCATGTGCATCAATGGAGTTGTTTCAAGCCTCTTCTTACAGAACATGTCTCTCTCTGGAACCATCGATGTCGAAGCATTACGTCAGATTGCCGGACTTACAAGTATCTCTCTTCAGAACAATTTTTTCACAGGTGCGATCCCAGAATTTAATAAACTCGGTGCTTTGAATGCTCTATACTTGTCTAGCAACAACTTCTCGGAGGAAATACCGGATGATTTTTTTGCACCCATGACGCCTCTGCAGAAACTTTGGCTTGATAACAACAAATTCACCGGGAAAATCCCTGACTCTCTAATGAATCTGCAAAATCTCACAGAATTACATCTCCATGGCAATGGATTCTCAGGGCTAATACCAGAAACAATACAGCCCACATCTATAGTTTCCCTGGACTTCTCAAACAATAACCTGGAAGGAGAAATCCCCAAGGGCTTATCCAAATTCGGTCCCAAACCATTTGCCGATAATGATAAACTTTGTGGTAAGCCCCTTCGGAAACAGTGCAACAAACCTACACCCCCGCCTACAGAGCCACCAGCTTCAGAGCCACCAGCCACAGAGCCGCCTTTACCGCCATACAATGAACCACCAATGCCATATAGTCCCGGTGGCGCCGGCCAAGACTACAAGTTGGTGATTGCTGGGGTTATTATTGGTTTCCTAATTATTTTCATAGTGGTAGCAGTCTTTTACGCAAGGCGTAAGGAACGTGCTCATTTTAGCATGTTAGAAAAGGACCATGATCGTAATAACCGAGTAGTGGAAGTTCACGTACCTGAATCCACCAGCAGCAGCAGCCAGAAGTACACGGAGACATCGAGCCGAAAAAGCAATTTAAGTCGGAAATCATCGAAAAGGGGCGGTGGAATGGGTGACCTGTCGATGATAAATGATGACAAAGATCCGTTCGGGTTAGCGGATTTGATGAAGGCAGCCGCTGAGGTTCTAGGAAATGGCGGCTTGGGCTCCTCTTATAAGGCTGCAATGGCCAATGGATTAACCGTGGTAGTGAAAAGGATTAGGGAGATGAACCAACTAGGAAGGGATACTTTCGATGCTGAAATGAGAAGGTTAGGAAGAATCAAGCACCCAAATATTTTGGCACCTTTGGCTTATCATTTTCGGAGGGACGAGAAGCTCGTGGTTTCTGAATACATGCCTAAAGGCAGCCTTTTATTCCTCCTTCATGGTATGTGATTGTCTGATAATATATTAGACTGGATATGTATATATCTATTTTTATAGTAGCTGGCATTTTATTAATCTAAATATTAATCTTAACTCTTCAGGTGAAAAAGGGATTTCTCATGCTGAGCTGAATTGGCCTACTCGATTAAACATAATCAAGGGAGTGGCGAATGGTTTGAGTTTCATTCATTCAGAATTCGCATCGTATGAACTGCCTCATGGGAATCTCAAGTCTAGCAACGTTCTTCTGAGCCAAGACTACGTGCCATTACTCGGCGACTTTGCTTTTCATCCGTTAACAAACCCAAACCACGCAGCACAAACAATGTTTGCTTATATATCTCCGGAGTACATCCAACACCAGCAACTTTCTCCAAAGTCGGATGTCTATTGTCTCGGGATTCTCATACTTGAAGTCATCACAGGAAAGTTTCCGTCTCAGTATCTGAGCAATGCCAAAGGGGGAATTGATGTTGTGGAATTGGTGAGTTCGCTGATAGGGGATCAGGATAGAGTGGCAGAATTGATCGATCCCGAGATATCGGCCAATGCAGAAAATTCGATTGGTATGATGGTACAACTCCTGAAAATTGGGCTTGCTTGTACCGAGAGCGAACCTGCGAAACGGCTAGACTTGGAGGAAGCCTTAAAGATGATAGAAGAAATACACGATTAAAGGGAATTTCAATCTCAGCTTTTGAGCGATCAGCCGTAGATCAAATGCTAGTGGATTATCTATTAGACAAACCATAGGAGAGGTGGTCGTCCTTATATGCATGCAAGCATGTGCCCTCACGTTTTCAATAATTCGTAAGAGATCGGAAATTTTAATTGCATGCTTTTGCAATGGGGATCCCGGCGCGTAAATCGTTCGGAACAAGGGAATTATACATGGAAACATGAAATGGTAAACAGTTTTGTTTTTGACACTTCAAATTACTGCCAGACGAGAAACGCCTGTACATGGAATTCAAGAGGAATTTTAAAGTTTCACTGCTTAAAATTAGGACGAGAACAAAAAAAAAAAGAATTTAAAACTGGATTATATATCTCAAATTTAGATGTAGAATGAGTCCGATTGATCAATCTGGAGAAAATCTCAAATACATATGGGGAATTACGTCGCATATGTACCAAGATTCAATGGAGGTACAAAAGAATTTCTACATAAAATTGATCGTACATATTTATTTTAAAACTATTTTCTCCAAGATGCATGCAGGGCTTGAATATTGCTTTTTTGCCGTTAATGAATGTATCGATCTCCCTCTTCTCTTTTTAGTTGCAATTAACTTTTAAAGATTTAATTGTTGTTATATGTACATATCTATTATCCATGGTTAAAATTTATTCTTTTATTACTCCTCTTTATCTCACTACCCAATGCATACCACGTGTAAGAAAAAAGTTAACATAAGAAGAGAATCATACTCCTAAATCTTAAGAATAAGAGTGCTGCTAGGTATCGAGAGGGACGAGAGAAGGACGACAGAAACAACATTCTCTCCTGCCGTTTCTCCTCTCGTTCCTCTCACTCATTAAACATTAAAAAAATAAAAAAAATGAATAAAAAAATGGCGTGACATCCAACTTTCACTTTCCTTCTCACGCATGCTTCACTTTCACTTTCCTCAGTTCTCACGCAGGCTTCACTTTCAGGCTTCACTTTCACTTTCCTCTCTCTCTCACGCAGGCTTCACTCTTCCCTTTCCTCTCTCACGCAAATCACGGCCTCCCTCTCCAGCCCGAGCAACTGTTCACGGCCTCCTCCCTCTCCCCCTCTCTCGGCTCTCTCGGCAAACATTAAGTGAGCGGTGGCTTTTTTCAGCTTGTTCTTTTTGTTTTAATTTTCTGTTATGTGAAAGATCTGGCACGTATTGTGGAATTTAAGCTTGTTTTTTTGGGTGTTTTTGGGTGTTGTTGGTGGGTCTCGTTGGAATTTAAGCAATGTTAATTTTGTTGCGGGTTATGTTATGAATTTTGTTTTATTTGGTGTTTATGTTGTGAATTTTGTTGCGGGTTATGTTATGGTATGCAGAATTTATTTTAATACTATTTGTTTTAGAAATTTTGGTGGGTCTCGTTGGAATGTAAGCTTCTGGAATTTAAGCAATGTAAATTTTGTTGCGGGTTATGTTATGAATTTTGTTTTATTTACATTGCTTAAATTTTGTTGATAAGATTTTCCTCTGCACGAAGCGATAAAGCAGTCTTTCTTTATTCATGTTTTTATTCATTATTTTATTATTTTAATGTTTTATGTAGCGAGAGGAACGAGAAGCGAAACAGTAGGCGAGAATGCCGTTTCTCTCGTCATTCTCTCGTTCCTCTCGCTCCTTAGCATTTTTCATGAGTTTATTATGTCATCTTATGCATGCTCAATTTGCCTTTCATTAAGTGATGAATAGACTATTCGGTAGTATTATTAAGCATCAGCGGATGGTGAAAGAAAATTAAACAAAATCTCTAATAATGCAAGACTTGTAAGATGTAATGCAGATAACACACTAATTCAGTTCTAGTGTTTGAAATGGTCAATTATAGATCTAATTGAACTAGCTTTAAAACTCGGTCAACAGACTAAACGTAGTCTGGGCGGCAGACGCAAAGACACGTGGAAGCACATAACAACAGCTACGTGGAACCCGGAAACCTGTTTGGATTTCTCCAACAAGAAAAATATACCGAACTGTCTGTGGCGTCACTTCACTTCGGTGAAGCAAATTATCGAACACAAAACGAACAAGATGTACAGAACGGCAGCGAAACGCCTACTCTCGCAAGGTGTGACGTCGATTAACGTTAGGAGCGGCCGTACGCGATTACTCCCTAATCTCCGTCAAATCACTTGCTCTTCTCGATTTTCCACTTCCACCGTAAATCCCCAATCAGGCCCTAATCAACAAGTCAACAATGAAGCCCCTAATTTCACGGATTCCAAGACGACGTCGTCTTCGTCTGCAGCAGAGGAAGCTCGTGGTGCTCGAAGCCATCAGAGGGAGAGACCGAGAGTTGTGGAGTACCGAGAAGAGCAGGCGCGAGTGCTCGAGGCGTCTCTGCGCCACGTGGCGAAGAACGGATGGGGCGAGGCGGCTATGATTGCAGGCGCAAGGGACGTTGGCTTGTCTCCTTCCATCATCGGATCTTTCCCCAGAAAGGACGCCGCTCTCGTTGAGGTAAGTAATTACTCACTCCTTCGATTCTTATTAATTTGATCTAATTGCTGATTGATTCTTTTTAATCATTTTGTTCAGTTTTTTATGGATGATTGCTTACAAAGGCTAATTGATAGAATTGACTCGGGGGAGGATTTAAAGGACTTGATTCCGAGTCAGCGCATCTCGAAGCTGGTTCGAATTCGTCTGGAAATGCAAGCGCCTTACATTTCTAAGTGGCCTCAGGCTCTTAGCATCCAAGTACCAATCTTTTTTCCTTTTGTTTTTGTTGGACTGCTAAGTTCTGATTGGAATTTAAACTGTTTATGTAACTACTTTTGGTAGGCTCAGCCATTGAATGTACCCACTAGTTTTAAACAGAGAGCAATGCTGGTTGATGAGATTTGGCATGCTGTTGGGGATGAGGCTTCAGATATAGATTGGTATGTGAAGCGCACCATCCTTGGAGGAATTTATTCCACAACTGAGATTTACATGCTGACTGATAGTTCCCCAGGTTTGTTTTTCTTTATTATATGTGGGGCATGGCATTCCTAGATTTTGACATACATTTACCTTTGCCCGCTTTTTTATTTCTTCCCCTTAACGTTATTCTCGGCCAATGAAAATCCAGAGGATGATTTTGATGTAATGTGGTTAGATACAGCATATTTGGATTTCTAGCTAGTATAGCATAATTTAAGTTTCCTTATAAAATCATTATCGGATAGAATGCTGCCAAAAGGGAAGGATCAGCCTATATTTGTAATTCCATTATGGTGCTGCCATTCACGTGGAGATGAAATCTTGTGGATAATTTCTCATCTGATAATCTGTGTCATTCTCTGGCAGATTTTTGTGACACATGGAGGTTCTTGGATGATCGAGTAAGAGATGCTTTTGATTTGAAAAAAACCTTTCAAGAGGTAGGCTGTTTACATTTTGAGTTATCTTTTTTTCTTCCTTTGATGGTTCTGTAAGAGTCAAAACCTAATGGAGTGATGTTTATGCAGGCAACGTATTTGGCTGAAGCTGTTGGTGCTGGAATGGGGAGTTCTCTGCAGGGGTTTGTTAGTAAAGTATTTAAAAGATGACCGGTCATGATTGGATGTTTCATGAGATATCTGTCAAACATCAATTTGCAGCTCAACTTGGTTAGGACTCGGTGACTATTGTGCCTTCTCAATGGGATTGCTTCTATGGGGGTTCAAACTGGGAGTTCTTATGTTTATGTTGGTTGTATTGAATGACCTTATCTGTTTCTTCTGTCCATATTCTGCCATTTGGCAATGAAAGTTGAGAGTGCAATTTGAAGGTCTCGTTATCTTGTTGTATCTTTGTTGATTGTTGAACCTACTTTTTTCTGGTCAGTCACTCATAATAATGTTTGCATTCATTTTCAGCATTAAATGGAATATGTGATAATGATTGAGCTTAAAGATAATGTTGAATGTAGATTATGTTTACATCATTTTCATTATATGAATAATGGTAGCATGGAACCTAAAATCATATGCACTGCACAAGAGAACATATATCTGCTGTGATGTAAAAAAATTTCTACCATTTGCCTCTGATTTAACCAAGGGGTTGTGGTTACTTATTGACCTCCCCCATTTTTTGGGTTTATGACATTACTGTCGACGTTTTCAACATTCAGTTTGGTTTCTGTATTTGGTTGGATCGACTCCATAAAAAAGTATAAATTACATGTGGTTCTTTGGAAGTCACAGGAAGTTTGGGCCAATAATGCATCTTCTGACAGGCAGCGGGAGCGGGAAGATGTTCAAAATGTTGGTACAAGTATCAACTTTTCCTGTTACCGATATTGGAGGCATAATAAATCCATAACCTAGATGATAAGAAATAGATGGATAAATGATACATTGATATAGGCAAAAATGATTCTTTGGGATGGGCAAAGTCAGAGTAGAAAAGACTCTTTTCCCTTGGCCTTTTAAATATGCTCTGACATCCTCCCAAAGCAAACGAAAAGTAATTCTAAGATTCATCTCAAAGTGAAACCTGCGCGATTATTCCCCTCAGTTTTTCTTCTTTCTATTAAATATCTTCTAATCTTCTACCCTCCGACTGCTCTTCGCTCTCAACATCAACTTGATAAGCTTTCAGGACATGGGCGTGGAGGACCTTTATGAATTCCGGTCAATTGTTTGTGATAGTGGCTCAGGGTCGGTGAAGGTAAATGAATTCATTATCTACTAAACACTTGTTGTTTGAACTTTACAGACTTTTGCTGAAAAAAAAAATCCTTAATGCAGACTGGGTTTGCTGGTGACGATGCTCCATGCGTTGTATTTCCTAGCCTTATAGGCCAACCAAGAAACAAGAATTCCATGATTGGCATTGGACAAAAGGATATGTATTTTGGAGATGAAGCACAAGCCAGGCGCGGAGTCCTCAGATTAAGTCATCCTGTTAATCGTGGAATGGTTCGAGATTGGGAAGCAATGGAGAGACTCTGGGAACAGATATTTGATAAGGAGCTCAGAGTCACCATAGAAGAACACCCTGTTCTATTAACAGAGCCGCCGCTGAATCCAAAAATAAACAGAGAAAAGATGGTTGAAATCATGTTTGAAGGTTTTGAAGTTCCTGCCACCTATGTAGCTATTCAAGCCGTGCTTTCCCTCTATGCTAGTGGTCGAACAACAGGTAAAAATTTTCTTACTAATAATTCTTTCATGAATGAAACTCCAACGATATCAAGTAGCAGTGCCTTGACCCCAAAAAAAAAAAAATGCATTGTATGCAGGAATTGTGATGGATTCTGGGGAAGGTGTCACACACGTAGTTCCAATCTACGAGGGTTATGCATTACCGCACGCAATCCAACGGCTTGAACTAGCTGGCAAGGACCTCACAGATTACCTCACCACGAACTTAACAAAAGACGGCTACATCTTCACCACATCAGCCGAAAGAGAAATTGTGAGGGACATAAAAGAGCGACTGTCATACGTAGCAATGGATTTCCAGAAGGAACTTGCGATGTCAAAGGAGAGCTCACAGCTGGACAAGCAATACGAATTGCCAGATGGGCAAGTCATAACTATTGGAGCCGCACAGTTCAAAGGCCCGGAAGTTCTGTTTGATCCAAGCAGAATGGGATTAGAGACGGGAGGTGTGCATGAGATTTTGGTGAGGGCAATCATGAGGAGTGATATGGATGTTAGAAGGGAAATGTATGGGAATGTGGTGCTCAGTGGTGGCACCAGTTTGATACCAGGCTTGCCTGATAGATTGGCCAAAGAACTCTGCAATCTTGCATCTCCTGGTGTGCGAGTGAGAGTTGTTGCACCACCACAGAGGCTGCACAGTGTGTGGATTGGTGGCTCCATTTTGGCCTCTTTAAGCACTTTTCAACAGGTTAATTAACTCAATTAGAGGGCATCTTTTTATATTATATAGTGCTTAACATAACTTGATAATCAATCTCATTACTCATGCAGTTGTGGGTGAAATTAACTGTTTTTTTTTTTCTTCTGTTCTGCAGATGTGGATTACAAAGGAAGATTACATGGAATCTGGTCCTTCTGTAGTGCATATGAAATGCTTCTAATTACTCTCTTCTTCACCACTATGTTAATTGTTCATTTTTACGAAATGAAATAAATAAATTCAATGACAAAGACAAGTGTGTCATTCAAAATACCTACACATTCAGGGAGTGTTTTCTCCTTGTAACAGGAAAATCTAAGATGTACATTTTCCAATCTTCCACAAAAGTAAAAGCCAAACTCTGTTACAAACGGAAATTTGAACAGGCATGCAAGCAATTTTCTTTTTCTTTTTTTCTTTAAAAGGAAAAGCGAGAAATCCCTTTACAAAATAAATTATAATACATTATTTACAGATTAATTTACAAATTAGAATTCATTGTTGAGTTTTTATGGAATAATGAATTAATTAATAGAATTTATTTTTTTTACGAACAACCATTAATTCAATACTAAAAAAACTTATGCCAAACTATACCATGTAAATGTGAATTATTGGTAGTAAAAGACATCCTTAGAGGTAATTTACGGTTGTATTTATTAGTATTAAACAATAAAGTGGGGAAATTATTAAAACTAAATAACAAAAAGTTTACAATAATCCAAAGTCAAACACATGGCCGGAGGATTTGAATCTACTGTTGGGGTTATATTAAAATAAAATTTATGCACGACATATTTAAGTGCTGCAGAAGTTGTTGATGAGTCCTGCGGCAGAAGTTGTTGAAACGAAACATCAAGATGGTTACTGCATCGGACATTTCAGCTAAATTGAATCTAAAGCCACACATAGAGGGTGGCTTTTACACAGAAACTTTCAGAGACGCTTCTGTTTTTCTCTCCAAGTCTCAACTTCCCTCTGAATGTAAAGTCTTCACTTGCCTTTCCTTTATCTTTCCACTGTTGTTTCCTTTTTTGGTTTAGCTGATACTTGATAATGATTTCACTGTTTTTGGATTTATTATGCTGTAAACCCAGCTAAAGGATCTTGTTTGCTAATCTGGGTATGCATAATTCTTTCTTTTAGATTGCATCTTATGGTTAGATTCTAAGACTGTATATGCATATACTTTGTGTCTGCAGTCTTTGTACTTTGAAGTTGGTACTATACTACTTTTCTGAGGGGACCACCCAGGGATGACAAAAACCCCCCACAGAGACGGGTATTTTTGGAGATTTTTCCTATTTGGGGAGAGTACGAGAATAATTTTATAGTCAATTTCTTATTTAGGGAATGGACGTAGAAATTTTTTTACCTAATTTCTTATTCGGGGAAGGGACGGGGATGAGGTGGAATCCCCCATCCCCTCCCCATTTTCCCACTTTAATTTTTAATTTTATTTTTATTTTTTAAAATTACTAGTAAATAAATAATGAAATTTGAATGATATTATAAAATTATAAATATTAGTAAAAATAAAAAAATATCAAAATATTTATATTATTAAATTTTTAGGCCTAATTAACTAATTAAAGCCTTAAATTTTTATTTATGACATTAAAAATGCCGGGTAGATTCTATTAGTCCAAAAATTTTGTTTTATTAAAAATATTAATTAAGTATCTACATTTATTTTATTTATTTTATTGCCAATATAAAAGTAAATTCTTTTTTCTTTTATTGTAGGATTATGAAGATTGACAAAGATAATTATTTTGATAATTTGTATTTTGCATGTGACTTTTGTAATGGATCAATAATGTAAGATATATTTCGAACTTTACTTTTATTTAAATTTTTTATTTTAATATAATTAACTCAAAATCGAAAAAAAAATGTATTAGTTATTCGGGGATCGGGGATCCTCTGTTATTATTTGGTAAGGGGATAAAAATTCTCTCAAGTAATTCTGACAGGGACAAGGAGAGAACGGGTATACAAGCAAAATATCGGGGATGAGTACGGGGAGATTGGTCCCCTCCCCTCCCCTCCCCATTGCCATCCCTAGGACCACTTTGTGGACTGCTTTTAGAGATTGCCTTATTTGAAGTGTCAAAGCTGTTTTTTGGTTGCATGAATTTGAAATCCCAAATGATTTTTTAAGATTCAGTGAATTCATATCCGTACTATTATGCTATTGCCTTTTGAATTTCACAGACCTTTTTATATTAAAAGCTGAATAGAAAACCGATTATCCAATACTTTAGGTTGAAATTAAGAGGTATTAAAAGTTAATTATCTAGTTCTCTATCTTCAAGTTGACAGATATGTTTGCAAACATGGAATGGTGTAGCATCTGATCTGAATGAACCTGTATTTGTAGTTCAGCGAACAGTGATCTCATAGTTGAATAAATTTGTGTGATGCAGTTCATAAATTTCAGATAAAATAATTTCATTTTGATTCTGAGGTCTCTACTGAGTGTAGGGACGATTATGTAGATTGAACATATTCCGCTAAATAAATCCAATTTAACCTAGAAATTGTTGACAACCATCTCTTTGTGTAGGACCTTGTAATGTCCGCGACTTCCAAGTTTTGAAACTTAAGTTATTTTTCTTCCAGATTATTGCCTGACTACCATTTTCTTCCTAAAGCAATTTAGGTATGTTTGGGATTGAGGTGATAGATTTTGGGATTTATGATCATAAATAATTTATCTAAATTCATGATCAAGTTATTTTTCCTTTACTACACAGCTACAGCTTCCATTTCGTATCACCTTATTACCAAATAGAGGAAAAGTCTTTTCATTGCTGATCATCTCAATAATATGATTGCTTTTCTTTGCAGACAAAGTTGATCGTGCTGTCAGCACAGCTATATACTTCTTGCTACCATCTGGTAGCGTGTCACACCTCCATCGATTACCATGTGCAGAAACCTGGCATTTTTACACGGGAGAACCTATTACGGTATGAGTGATCCTTGCTCAACTCTGATTGATAGAAGTAGTGTGCATTCATTGGGATTCTCAAGATAGTTGTTTGATGGGTTTTCCACCATTGCTAGGATGGTCAAGCCATCCTATGAATTTTAGGCTTCTTCTCCATATAGTTTAGCCATCAACCAGTGATATTATTTAATAGTGAATGAGTTCTAATGCCTCATTTACTAAATAGTGTGGCCATGGGAACCAAATAAAGTATCATTGGTTTTGACCTATTTTTGTCCAGAACAGTTTGTATCAAGTTGAGTGTCCAGCTAGCCTTATGAAGCCATAAACAACGTGGACTGGCCATGTGTTTCTTATGTGTTTTAGGTGTAGGCTTTTATTCTCAATTCTGCCTTTGGGCCATCTCTCGCCTGCAACCTGAGTGAATATACCATCATCTTGATTATGTCAAGCTCAACTAGACCTCCACCTCTTCTGTCGAAGAAAAAAGGGTTGTCTTCTCTGTTATATGATATCCCCAATTTCGGCTGCCATGATTATTGTTATTCTGCCGTTCCTCCACCCTTGTTGCACCCATTAATTAAAATTGCCTTGCCCATGCATTTATTGGTTTCTTCTAGTTAATGATTGAACTATTTAAACCAGTTACCTCTAGATTTCAATAAAATGATTTTGCTATGATTGACAGTATATGTTTCATGTTAATGCTCTTACCATGAGTTCTCTCTGGCTAACCCCCCCTCCCGGTCTTGGGTATGGTTTTATAAAAGAGAAAACACTTTACAGAAAGTGAGGCATTATTAAAGTTGATTACTGTGGCAGTTTCTTTAATGGTTCCGAGATTCCAGTATACTTCGGTGGCCACCATTGAAACTCCCTTTAACACACACACACACACATATATATCCTCAAAATCTGAATGTATTTTATGTTATATGTTATTTATTTTTAAAGT
Organism: Citrus x clementina; assembly: GCF_000493195.1. Lineage (NCBI taxonomy): Eukaryota > Viridiplantae > Streptophyta > Magnoliopsida > Sapindales > Rutaceae > Citrus > Citrus x clementina. Next base: position 24,578,822 of record NW_006263303.1, on the reverse strand, counting down.
CTACGAATATAGTCAAAAAACATAAAAACACTGATCAAAGGTTTTGCTTACATCTGTCTCCACAAATTAATTATGAATCCAAAATAACCTTTTCTTAAGAAAGTTTCTCCGATCTACAGAATCATCAGTCTCTCTTGCCCGTTTGCCCTTCTTTCTCCTTTTTCGCCCTTTTAACACAACATGTTTTCTTTCAGATATTTGAACTGAATGACAAAGATGGGAAAATCAAATTAACATGTCTGGGCAATGATCTTGGAAACAATCAGCAACCACAGTACACGGTGCCCCCAAATGTGTGGTTTGGTTCATTTCCAACGAATGACTTTCACATTTCCCCAGATGGGGCAGTGAGCAAGGTTGAATCAAGGGATGCTGAGAGTCACTACTCCCTCGTGGGGTGCACTTGTGCACCTGCTTTTCAGTTTGAAGACTTTGAGTTGGCAAAACGCTCTGACCTTGTTTCAAGCTTTCCCAATCATGCGCCCCTCATCTCTTTACTCACCTTTCCTGAGTAAAAAGAAGCTTCATCTGCAATCTTCAGGTTCACATCTTTTTCTTTCGTAAAGGCTGTTGCAAGCAAATCATGTAATGCATTGATCAATAATGAAAGCCCCTTGTGTGTCAAACTAAACACGATGGAACGGTTGGAACCTTTCCTTAAGTATGAAAAGGATTTCCTATGGTTTTTTATTTTAGTGGCTTGATGATCTCAGCTACAATGTTATGTGCTTTCTATTGCTCATCCTATACACTGCTACCGTTCAACAGGATGAACATGAAATTTTGTTGTTATATTAGAGCAGAGTCGAAAAATGAGTAGCAAATGAGGCAGTTGACGTTCTAACTCATTGAAAATTTTACTTCGAGCGACAGATAACTTCGCATGCTGTATTTTGACCATCATGTTCAATTATACAAGGTGGTTTTACATGAATAACAATAGCGTGAATAAAATTCCAGTCTAAAGAGTTGAGGCAAACAAAAGATTGTATTGTACGCATGCCACAGTAGCCCGTGGCTGAACTACGGACAATAAAAGAACTTTTGAATGCTATTAAGTAATCAACATAAACACATTACAAATGAATTGAAAGCGACTGTGCCATTACAAAATGCGGCACCAAAGCGACCACCCATAGCAATTTCAACAAAGCAAAAGCCAGAAAAAAAAGTGGGAGCAAAGAGAGAAAAAGAGAACATCATTTCTTGTGAAGTTAAAAAATATCTAAAACCTGACTGAAACTAAAGAAACCCAGTATGTGTATATTGAACATATAAATTGACCCACATATCATCGTTGCTCTAAGAGATGAAAGCCCACATCCTCCACCAAGTTTTTGCAAACAAGGTCTTCAGACCTGTTACTATCTCTTTTTTGTCTCCCTCTTGACTTCCTCATCCAGCACGACAGGAAGGATGGATAACCTTTGCCTTTCCCCACTCTTTTCTGTCTTTTTGGACACCGTTGCACTAATATTTGCAAATACGGCATGAACTTGTAACAATATGGCAGAAACTGTTAATCAAAATCAAGGAACTCCATTCTTTTTCTCATGGAACCCTTCAAAACTGTGGCATCCTTTTCCGCTTTCTGAGCCTGAAGAAAGGAAAGGAGTAAATGGACATAAGCAAATCATAATGTGCCAAAGCAATAGAAGTGCATAACTTTTTGTAACAACAATCATATTGATTTAGTAGAAGGATTGCATTTTTTAACCCATTATTGAAAGAAAACTGGGATCTACAACCCTAGAAAAGATGAGATAATCTAATCAGGAAAGTTATCAAGAGGAGATCATAATAAGAGAAGGATTTTCACACATCAATCTGATAAGGGGAACTTGGTACATGACCCAGGAAAGACTATAATCATTATGAATATCTGGCAACAAGTATAACTAGAAACGTTCCAATCAGGGAGCCCTAACCATATTAATTATTAAAGTCAGGGACAAGCTGAAAGACAAAAAAGACATAAGAGTAATGTAGTATATTTTGTCCTGTTGTATTGAAATCTGTATTTTTTTGTCCATTAGTTTATCCCTAACTTCAATATGATTAGGGATCACTGATTGAAAATCCACTATAAGTACAACCACTGCTTTAAAATCCCTTGCAGAAGACAGCAATAATAAAAACTTCCACAACAAAGAGGTACAGTCTCATGGTGGGACAGAATCCTAGGACACTGACCTACCTCCACCTAAACCAAACCACAAAGGAGATTATAAGTTATAACACTTCATGTGTGAAGCAGAAGGGAGTTCTAAATAATATAAGCCAGCAGACAATCCGAACAAAACCTAACATATTAGTTCATGGCATTAAGAATTCTAATCAGTTGCCACCTTGTAGAGGGACAGTATCCTGGGACATCAGCGTACTTTGATCTAAAATATGTGTCATGTTACTTACCCTCTTTATCTCAGCTGTTGATACACAAGTCATATGTGCGGGTAGCTCCTCCTTCTCTAAATCCTATGTTATGAGTAGCCAAAACAAAGAAACATAAAATATTTGCAAAAATAATTATAAGGAATCAAGCCGCACAGAGCAGTAGACAAAACAATGTACCAGCTCTCCAATTAAGACAACATTCTCCCCACGGATTACGTATAGACCTAAGGGGATATCGCAGTAAAGATCACCCACAATGATTCGCTCACAAGCACCTTCAAGAACAACATTAGCTGCACATCGGAAGAAATTTTCCGTCAGCAACTAAGGTTCAAAAAATTCAAGGGCATATTAAACTTAGCAAACATTATGTAACGGCATTTTACCAAATTGATCAAATGAACGGAGCAAACCCAAGAGCTTCCGCCCATCCCGCAACAGGACGAGAATTTTTTCTGCGAAAAAAATAACAGCATAAGGAGACGAATATATTGTAATGAACCAATTATCCTACATTTACTTGAGACCTATGATACACAAAATGAGCAATTAAATAGGCTAATGAGATTTTTTATATGCTCTATCTAATACATGGTATTAGAAATTTGTATCCATTTTAAAGACTCCAAAGAAACACAGAAAAGAAAGTTCAGAACACGTGAAATAATTTTCATGCACCGGCAAAGAAGTGCAAACAAAATAAACCCAGTGCCCCTGCTGCCATTCTAAGGAAAAAAAAAAAAAAAGTAAGAGAAAGACCCCCAATCATTTACGATTAATATGGGAGACGTGTGGTTTTTCATAAGATTAAGAAAGTAGGAAATTCAAGCTTGTATGCAAGTAAAGCATGGAGCTATAATGTTGGGAGACTAGTTTAGCAACTGGACGCCTGATGTTACCTATCACTTTCTATATTTTGTCTGCCAGTGCATCAATGGCTGTTTTACATGGTACTCAATTTATATTGACACTCCCTTTTTCTTTGAGGAATTATCCTCCATTCTACCCATCTTCAATACTACCAATCCAGCACGCATTTGATCCTAAGAGTATATGACCATTGCTTAAAAGCTTCAAACATTACCATGAATATACAAAAACAATAATTAAACACTCTAAGAATTAAAAAAAAATAGAAAAAAAAATCAAATCAGACTCAAGAGGCAGAAATTGTTTTGGGATCTCTTGTAGTAGTACAACTGTACAAGAAGTCTGGGGTATGAACCTCCTTCACATAGGCGGAGAAAGGATTCAGTTACCGTCATGCCACAAAAAAGAAAGGGGAAAAAAAAGTTGCAATACAGGAGTATTTAATCCAAATCAGCTTAATTAGTAACAACATTGGCTTCAACCAAATACAAGCAAAGTTCTTTTCTTGACTCAGAATCAAGAAGGCAGCAAGAGCAACAAGAAAAGAAATTTAACAGATGAAAAGCCCTCTAAATCAAACAGTAACATGAACACAACAATACATCATGCAACTCAAAAACAGAGAACGAGCAACTGGGAAAACCACAAAGAAGAACAAATTAAACACAACCCAATTGCACAGACTTTACATCCCAATGCATCAAATACATACATCTATAAATTCATGAATATATATAGTTACAGAGAACCAGACACACAGAGAGAGAGAGGGATTTTACTGTCGAGATAGGTGGCGAGAGAAGTGGAGAGAAAGACATCATCAGGGCCAGCCCACGACATTGAGGAATTCAGCGATGTTATTGACTTTTACAAATAATAATTCTCCTTCCTCTAATGCTGCTAATGGCATTTGCTTTTCAACAAAAGCAACCCCCCACCCCTCGTTTTATTATTTAATGTACCCCCACCCACCAAATCTTTCTTCTTTTCTTCTACCCAATTCTAGATTACAACGCAACCAAAACCCTAATTTAGTTCCAAAGCAAAGCTCTCTCACCTTTATTCAATCAAACATAAAAGATAAAAGGGAAAAATCTGGGAGCTAATTATATAGAACGGTGTTATTGTGGTAGGTTAAACTTTTACAGCCCTTTTTGACAAACACTATCGCCATTCATCTCTCTGATTCCTTTTCTTATTAATTATTTTTTATTATTCATTTATTTTTCTACATGATTGGACTTTATATAGTTACCGAGTAAAAACAAAGTTAAGACGGCTTCTGAAGCTTTGACCATGGGCCAAGTTAATAAAGTGACTTCAGTAGTTCAGTTCACATTTTAATTTAATATTTTGTTTTTTGTTTTTAAATATATGCACCATGCAGCCAAAAAAAAAAGAAGATAAAAAGTAAAAAATTCAAGGCCAAGGTTAAGTTACATTATCATTTACTAAACATTATGTGAATACGGGTCGTTGGATTTGTATAGTAAAATCAGATGGATGAAAATGAAATGAGCAATTTCATATTTTAAAACTGGCTTAATAGAAGTTAATTTTCTTTCTTCTCTTTCTTTTATCGTCTTCTCCTCTAAATAGCTGTCACCTTCTTCTGTAATTTTTTTCCCCATTTACTTCTTTAATCACAAAATTTAATTTGGTAATAAACTTGAAGAAAGAAAAGAAAAAGAGACAAAATTAAAAAGAAATTGGGTAAGACCAGATTTTTTTAGGTTTTCAAAATTCCATATTGTTATGTCTAATGTATTTATTTATTTTTTTCAGGTAGCCAAGAAAAAAAAAAAAAAAAAAAGAGTCCTTCGTCATACGATAAACATGAATTTTGGTAATAAATTATTAAAAAAATGATGGCCGATCCGACCACCTCATCTATGACCATCGCACTAACAAAATTAAAGTATGTAACGAAGGAAGAAAAAATAAATAAATAAGAAGAAGGAGGAGGAGGCAAGAAGTGGTAGCTGGTGGAATTTCCAAAGTACTCTTAATAATTTTTTTTTTTTTTGAGTTTTATCTAGATTTCCAATAAACTTTCGAATGTAACATATCTACCGGTAGAATTATTTTAAGTTAATTTAAATTGTCCTAACCCATTTTCAAATAATTTTTTATGCAACGTAAAATATTTCACCAAGTATAGTCAGTCAAATATTGATCGCGAGGAAATGAAAAAAAAGGAAAAAACAAAAAAAAAACAAAAATTCAGAAATTCACTGCTCCAACAATAACCGCATACGATATATAGTTTTTTAAGGGTTTTGGTTTTCCCTTCCTAAAACAGCATCTTAAAGGTGCGGTTCGCCAGAGCCGGTAAGAGACAGATGCGATTGCTTATTTCATTTCCATCCGTTCGATTTTACCATTTGAATCCAACGAAACTTTATTCGTTTAATGTTTGTTACATGATAATGTAATTTAATATTGCCCTAAATTCAATAATAACATAATCGCAGTTAGTTTTTGTACATATTAATGTAGTATGAAGTGATTCGTTGAAAAGTAATACTATTTTTTTTATTATGTGGGTCCATGATAATTTTATACGATCAATCTTCTTATACCATATCAGTTTGTAAAAAATGGTTGTGACTCTATCATTACTAAATAAAATTTAACGTCGGTCAAAATTCTGATGCCCTTAGGCGAGGTGAATCCTTTAATAAGGGTGGATTTTGTTGAATTTATTGTCTTTATTTTTCATTTATCTATATTTGTTGTTAGAATTTTGTTGTGTTGTACACTAGAAGAAGATTTGCACTTATAACATGTAAAGTGAGTAGACTACACCAATCTCATACACTCGAACTTTCAATAATTGGATATTTATGGTGTACGTAATTATGTATTTGTATTTTATTGTTAGGCATCGCCCTAATTTTATGTTTGAGTTTTAAGTATCGTCTTATGTATTATATTTTAGCGTGATTTAGCATATTTCCATTTGTATGGCGATGCATTATTGATCATCATTAGTTTTTCAATATATTTACCATTAAAAAATTTGAAATACATTTAAAAAAAATCAAAATTTCAATGTATCTTGTATTAAAATCTTTTAACGAATTTCTTTAATCATTGACCAAAAAAAATTTACTCAAAAATACTTTTTATAGAAATATTTTTTATCATTTACTTCTCGTAAATTTGAAATGACCAGTTAAAGAAACTTGTTTAAAAGTATATTGATTAAATAGAAATTCTTTTAACAATTTTAAAGATGTATTTTATATATTTTGAATTGAAAATAACATTAAATAAAAAAAATAAAAGAGATGTTGATATTTGTATATTTTTTACTTTTCAAACAAACATTTTACATTTCCGGAAATTTTTTGTAAATTAAGTATGTCAAAAATATCCGCTCAATTCAAACTCGGCTTGGACCACAGTGATGCGGGATGGGTAATATTGACCGGTGATCGGGTCAGGCTGGTCCCCGGCATCACTTGATAAGCTTGGGGGTCCAACCCAAAACCTAAATTTTATTAAAAATATAATAAAATATATATTATTTTAAATAATTATATTTAGTTGACCTACTTATTACATATATTTAAAATTTATATTTTCATGTCTGATTTTTCTTAAAATATTAAAAATCATAAAATTATAAAATAAATTAGAAATATACATATATAATATTATAAAATATAAAATTCGGGTTTAAAAAGCCCAAACTAAAAAAGCCGGTCCGATGGCAGGCATTTTAAGCTCGGTCTGAGTAGCCAAAAAATATGCTCCGAATGGGTCTGGCCATTGCCATACCCATACCCATACCTGGCCTCGAGTCTTGCCATCCCTAGGATGAACCCATTAACACCTAAAATGCACCAAAACTTCTAATTTGTGAGCACTGACCGCATTGGAACGGTGGCGGTGGTTTGGTCTTAACGATATTCAATCATTGGAGTCTGCGCTTAGATGAGATCGCATTAGTATTATTTTCATTTAGTTTATTTCAACCTTCTGATGACCAATCCGAATCCTGATACGTGGCAGATTACGAACTATATAATATGATTTTATCTTTTGAGACTGTTTTCTTGCTGTCTCTTGGCTCCAAATAACGGTACTCAAATCTTGGTAACTCTTTCATCGAACACCCTTATTTTATTATTTTTATTATTATTAATTTAACACATCAAAAATATTACATTCCGCTACTCAAAGCTAATGAAACATCCATGCATCAAAAGTATAGGAAAGACTCAGAACTAATGACACATCAATGCATCACAAACTTGGTGATTCTGTTTTCACTTTTACTTGTTATGAAACAAAGCCTCAATCTGATCAACTTCACATATGCATGAACGCCACCAGCTCCCTTCAAGCAAGGCTGAAATTCGTTGCAATGAGTTTTTTTATTTTAATTTTTCCTGAGGTAGGCATCACAGAATTAACATTTGGCATTTGGCCAAAGAAAAAAGCAAAATGAGTGATCCTTGATCAGTAAGCAATGGGGCTTCATCTTAATCACTACAAGTGTGCCACATTTAACAGAAATCGACTCCAATAATCCAAGCAATAAAACTGGAACAATTCCTGAATATCTGCATCGTTAAATCAATATAAATTGAACAATTAACACGCATGCAAAATAGGCCGCCGTGTAATGCGAGGATAAAAGACAAAAAAAATTATGAAAGAAACAGTTTGAGGTAACCTTCTTACCGTGTAATTAATCCTTGGATATGGCCTAAAGATAAAGGCAAGTTATATCTCTAATACAATATCTGCAATCAAGACCAAAAAAAAATAAAAAATCAAAATCAAAACAATGCATCTAAATTAACCTGTCATTTTGAATATTGCAAATAAAACATATAGAAGCTTACATTCAGAATCTGTTATTTTGAATATTGCAAATGAAACATACAGAAACTTACATTCAGAATCTGTCTTAACCCATTTGCTTCCGTTCTCTGCATCTTCATTGAAATCATCCTCATTAGCAGACTCCGGCGTATTTACTGTTCTGCTCTTCAGGTATTTTTTACTAGACAATGCTGTACCAGAACTCTGGGGATATATTTTCATTTTCTTGTGAAGTATAGCCCTCATTATCTGTACCCAATTCATTATAAAAATATAAAATAACCATGTAGTTGATGTAGAATAATTATTCTCAGAGTGGACGTTCAAACGTTTTAAAATGCAAATTAAACGTTACGTACCTTTTCCATTTGGGATTCTGAGACTGGATCTTTTAAACTTGGGGCAGGGGCAAACCCACTTCTGCAAGCAATCATCTTTTTGAGAAGAAAAGACAATGATTTGCTGCTAATGACACCAGTGCTTTTAGTACTATCGAAGCTAATATCTTTCCCAGCACTACTAAAGGCTGCAGCTGTTGTGGTCCTGGGGTTTGAATCATTGATGGTTGTTTCATCATCAACTTCCGAATCTTCCGGTTCATGCAATATTAAGTTTACTTCATTTTGAAGTGTTGCCACTTCTTCATCAGGGGTAGGATCTTGTACAGAATCATGATCCAGGTCCTTCAAGTTAACATTTCCAATTGTCCCAATTGCTAGCAACCCGTGAGTCCACTCCACGAATTCTTCTTTACAAGATTCTTTCTGCACACAATCTGCATCTTCACAAAAATATTCATTAATCACAAGTTCATTAAGATCTTAAACCAAACGTGTGGTATATGATGATTTGATATTATGATTTATGAATTGTAAATTGCAAGTACCTCTACTATTAGCTGATAATGAGGAAAGCAAGTCCGGTTTCTTGCTTGAATGTATCCCACCGAGCTTGTTTTGCATCCAATTGAAAATCTGAAATGAAACCAGAACAAGAATTAAACTTCTCTTAATAAACATTAACTAATATATACATCATCCCATAAGCCTATACAGGTAATTGGTCATACCCTCATTATTTGTTGATAAATGAATATAAATGTGGAGCTAGCTGGGGTTGAGTTAATGGCGAGTGTGGATGTGCAATGACGTTTATATACAGAGACAGAGATCTCGTGGGGAGTAAAAGCTTAGCTGCATGTGGCAGAGTTAAATAGTTAAAGGGGCCGGGGGTGTGAGAAATTCCATATACAAGCTGTTAGCAGGCAGCAGCTGCTGGTTTAAGTTCCCAACAGTGACTTTTGCCGCCTCTTTGTCATTTCTCTCTCTTCTATTTGTCACCTTTTTTCAACTACTATATATTTCTTTTTCTTCTATCAAAAATCAAATCAACATAATCTAATTTAGATAATTCATTATCATATGGGAGCACTGATATTTGAAGATTAATAAGACACCATCAAAATAGAAACATGAATACTGTACACACTATAACACTACTGCAATGCATAAAATATTAATGTTGTTCATACTACAACTGTCGTTTCTATCTTAGTGACTTAAATATAATTTTTCATCATATATCTCGAGCATTAATTGGTCTTGCCGGTGCTGCCCTTCGGTCTAGCATATATAACCATGACATTATGACAATAACGCTAAATATTTTAGTTTTATTAACGAAGGTGTGTTTACACACATTCCATTAATTATTTGACACACACACACACACATATGCATGTATATATGAAAGAGAGTACGTGGAATAATCAGTCCAATCCCTTATAATGATGAGATGATTCGGGTCATATATATATATATATATTCAATCATAATCAGTCCCACATTTTAAATTATAACTAAAAGTTTGCATGGCAAAAGATTTAACGCACGTCATTTTTGATGAGGTTGATTTAGTGTATAAATTACCAAGCCAATCACACCAAGACTTGACCGGACTCAAAGCCTGATTAATGATGTGAAAAATCAAAGTGTTTAATCACAAACAAACACAAAAGAAGCAAAGCAGCAAAGATCAGACATAAGGATTTATAGTTGTTCAGCTGATTAACCAGTCTACATCCACTTGAATACCATTGCAAGGGTTTTATTGATTTCCGGAGAACAAGTTACAGAGAGAGATTCTTTTACTGTGCTGTGTTAAATAAACCACAACACTATTGGCTTTATATAGAGACTCAAAGGGATATGTGAAGTTCCTAATTCGACTAGGATAAAGTTTTTTAGTTTTAAGAAGAAATCATTCAACCACCTTCCATGTGTATGACATGTGTCCTAATTAATTAATCTTCTTCTAATATGGCATACGTCCATGTCATTTGAGCTTTGAAGTTTAAGTGAGATTACTTGTAAAAAACTTGTGATCGATTTTACTAAATCAGATCGATCTACTTTGTACGCTTTTGATTCTGCATCAACCGAAATGTCATACGCCTTTATTTTCTAGATGAGTTTAGTTTTCAATGATTTTCTTACTAGATCTAATTTCTAAAAACTCCAATCCTAAATAACTTTGAAAATTTTTCATCCAAACTAAGTATTATCAGAAGATAACAAATCGCACACGTCCCAAAAGAAAAAAAGTCAAGAAAGTAAAAGGAAGAATGAGCTATCCCAACCAACTAGATGATGGACCAAGCCAAAAGGGGAAGATGATGAGCAAGTAGAAAGGCCATGATCCCGTGAGTGGGATTGTCCCTTACTAACCCAACCAATTAGACACCCCTCCTGCCACCTCATGATATCATATCGCCACTCGGTCGCCACCACTACCCTCATTCTAAGCGCACGCCCCGCAAAATCATCGATACCCTGCTTTCTAATTTAAATCTTATTCATACATTTGTCAACCGCCCAGCGTCTTTGAGCCCCATTTTTGTTGTGATAAAAAGATTTGATCAGTGAGTGGCTCATAGTAATGGCTTTGAGTTTACCGTATACATCGTCTACATTCTTTTGCCTCCGTTCAATTTTGAAAAGAGATGATGTAACATTTTTGCGATACATCAATGTCAAGGACCTCGATTCATTTGGTGGATATTGCATACTTTCTTTCCTAGATGCATGTTTGGAAAGCAATGGCTAACATTAATTTTTATAATATAATCCAAGCTGCAGGATAAATATTCAACTGTACCATATATGCAAATAAGCAGTTAATTCGTCTGTGTAGCCGATTGATGGTGATGATGATCATGATCATATTAAACGAAATCCATCGACTCGGATCTGTTTGTCACTTCGAGGTGTTATAGAATAGATGTGAAGTGAGGCACTCAAAGTCATCGAAATATAAGTTACTTTGAACAAATTTAACTTGCGTTGAAAGGGTAACCAAAAAAAGGAAGGATTTTTTTATAATAACTTTAGGATTTCATATGGCAGTATCAATTCTTGCAAATCCCTACTTTTGGGATCATATTCGTACATACAATGCATTCCTTTATCCCTAATAGCAGCAGACGATCAATTATTTATTTTTTATTTAGTAAATATAATTAGTTCTTATGAATAATGATCTAACGGTTAATAGTTCATCTTATAGTAAGCAAGAATATCTCGTAATATTATCTAAAGAGTTATGAGATTTTATCCCATTTTTAAATGTTCATCGTGGAAGTCACTTGGGTTTGTAGCCCAGTGGTAAATCATTACCCTTAAAGTCGAGCATGATTATGAGGGCAAATATTCGAGTCCCTACAGACTCAATCTCCCTCAATTAAACATAATTGTGTGGAGACTACTTATAATATTTTTTTTCTTACAAAATACAAGTAGAGTAGAGACATCTCTCCTCCGTGAGGGGTATTTGGCAGATGACCTGCTGTCATAATAGCTACTTATAACGTCTTTCTCCCCTTACAAAATGCGAGTAGAGTATAAATATATTTCCTCTGTGAGGGGTATTTGGCAGATGACATGTTGTCATATCAGCTACTTATAACGTTTTTCTCTTTTGCGAAATGCGAGTAGAGTAGAGACATCCCTCCTCCATGAGAGATATTTGACAGATGACTTGCTAAATGCGAGTAGAGTAGAGATATCATTCCTTCGTGAGGAATATTTGACAGATAACTTACTGTTATAGCAATTGTATATATCTCTGTAATATGATGGTTAATCAGTTAAAAAAAAAAAATTGTTCATCGTGGAAGATAGTGGCACTCGCTAGATCATCGTCCTAATTCTTAGATGACATGGGCTAGACCAGGGAGCATCTTGAATTGGCGGACGAAATAGCACAGGGGGGCACGTGATAGTGTCCATTCACGCAATCACATCCACATGGCTGCAGGATGACAGGTCACTCTTCGGCGCTAAGTGCGTACCACACGTCGACTGACAGTTTGATGAAAGTTTTCCGACCAACACGTGTCTCTAAGGCACCGGTCTGATTTATTCCCGGAATTCGATGCTCTCATATCTCCATGTTTTGCATTGGCCCCCTTTGATTTTGATCCAAGTCATTTCTTAAACTATTTAATTCCCCTGGATAGAACTTGCTCTTGATCATCATCACATTTATTCAAATATGCGCAGCTGTCTCTCACGTTACTGTTTTAACTCTTCCAATTGGGGAAAAAGGACATGATCATGTTACAGTAACCTGGTTTGTTTTATTAAATTACCCCTCTATTAATGTAATACTCGTTCTTAATCAGGGAAGCAGTCATTTTATTCAATTACCCCATTGCACTCCAGCCATTGGATCGAAAAATGATCATGACTCCATGCATACGTGATTGAGAATCCTTCATCAGCATGTCATATGTGAGTGTGGTCCATATAACTTTCCTGTTCAAGTTTAATTCATGCAGGGGACTTGATCCTGTTTAATTAATCTTGTAACCACTTGAGGAAAATGTAATTATGAATACATAACATGCATTATAAGGAAAACAGGAGTGCCTCTTTCCACCCAAAAAGAGATAATTGAAGAAGAAACCATGTGCATTTAGTATATATTTATAGCACCCAGAATAATTATTTGGTTTAATTTATAGAACAACACTAGAATTGAACTCAGGACGCCTAAAGCAAGAATTGTTGAGGAAAAGAGGAAAAATATGATGGACCAATGAATTTAAGGAGTGTATATAACACTTTTTTAGGGTTTTATCTGCATATGTTCGAAAGAATTTGCTGATGATCGAGCTCTTATGTAAATTATCTCCAGAATACAAAAAATCCAGAATATTGCAATTAACAATACTAAAATAAAGCATTCCTTAAACACTTTGATTCGAAATCGTATGATTGTGAGATATATAAACAAAGAAATGCTTTTAGATATGGAGGAATGATTTCTTTTTCTCTTTCTTGGTACTAATGAAGTGAAATTAAAGTCCTACTTGTAGTGTTTCAATCAACACGGTAACTCTTCAACTTTAATTTACCTTGCGAAAAATCAATTACAAATTAATTGATTCCTTAAGTAAAAATTCATTGCATCAGTTGATTTGATTCACTTGTTATGCTTTTATTTCAAATTCATTGTAGTATTTATTTATCCGCATAAATTTTTTTATACATTCTTTTTTATCCTTATCATCAATAATATTACAATTTATATAACAATAATCATACAACTGGACTAAACATCTATAATTAATTCTAACAATAATTGAAAGCTATAAAACAACAAAAATAAATAGTAATTTCAGTATAATATTTGTATGTAGATGCACACAATTGATGTGTATAACGCAAATTAAAAACTAAAAGTACAATGTGAAAGTAGTAACATAAAACTGAACCATTGTAAGTAGGAAAAATTATAGAGTACATTAGAGGTATTACACATAATTAATGCATATATGACTTGTGTATAGTTCAATTAAATATAACTACCAATTATATGGTGATTTTTAAAAAAATATATACACATAGTATGCATACATTAATTTAATATAGTACCTTTGATGTAAAAGTAGAAAATCTCTTAGAAAGTAGAAGTAGAAAATTGATCCAAAACAACCACTCATGCTTTGGCCGAGTGGCTAGAACCACTCTCATAACTGTGAGGGTAGTAGCTCTTCGAAATCCACAAAAAGTATTGTGGGAGTTTAATTTTCTTCCTCAAATTTGAGAAAAGACAATCTTCTCTCTTTAGAAATGTGAGTGGAGTTGACGTCTCTTGAATATTTGCAGTTTTCTCCCTTTAGAAATGTGAGTGGAGTTGACATTCCTCGAACATTTATAACTACTAGTCTCTCTAATTATCTGATTGTAAATATCAGTTATAATATCATATAATATAAAAAAAAAAATTGATCCAAAACGTGGTTACTTTTATGGCACAATCTGGTTTATCTTGATAAACTTTAAAAAGAAAAGCCTATAGGGAATAGGAGACCCTTCTTAGTTTTTCTAGGTAATGATAAATCAAACGCTCATAACTAGGGCCTAGGGGTTCCCCAAGTTTCCCTCGAGATGCAAGTCTAAAACCTTTGAAACAAGGCAGTGGCCAATTGAGGAGGGTTTCTACCCATTAGAACAGGCTTTAACCATTAAACGTCTCTTATATATTCTAAATTTTCAAAGTTTGCGACTTTTTTATCACTCTTTGTTCGACATCTATACTTGGAAACTTTTCGAGTTTCCATGAGACTTTCCCAAAATGGAAAATTGAAGTCAAGATTTCTCACACTTGACGTGAAAAATCTCTCGTCGGTAATGATTTGTTTTTAGGGCTTCACTGGCCTGGCTCTTCTTTTATGAGTCCCATTGAAAAAGTTTCTCTATTCATGCGATGAGTTCAAGAATATATATCGAGAAATCAGGAATATCTTCAAGAAGATTTATAAGTATCGAATTTGGAAACTGATTCGTCAACGTATTATACGATAATTTTCTGCATGTGTATAAAAATCATCAGAAATCAAATTGGAATGATAGAGAAACGGAGTTTTCAGTTATTTTTCATATTACTTTCTTAAGGTGAGATATTAAAAGCCGAATCTTCAAGTGGGTGGTAGATAACTTCTCGCTTATAATTTAGATCAATAGATTTTTAATTTTTCCATGCACTGTCAAAGCAAATTTTTCTTAATCTTTGAAAGTTGATGTCTGAGTTGGATTTTTAGGCTGAGCTTCAACTATAATATGTTAAGTTAGGTCTTAATAATTTAATTGTAATAATACATCAAAAATAAGTTTTAACAGATTTTGCATGCATGTATTAAAGGTCCTATTTAGTAATGACATATTGTAGTTTTTAAGGCATACCACTATCAAAAAAAAAAACTGTAATTATAAAATAAAAATTTATAGTAAATAATAAACATGACCTTTAAATAATAATTTTTACAAAAAAATGGTGAAAAAACTATAGGTGTATCTCATCATTAAAGTATCGTGTTAAATTAACTTAATTTTAAAGCACAACAATTAATACTTATTAAATACTTATAATACTGCAACTTCTAAATTATAGTTATCAAATTTTAATAATAATCAAGGCGTTAGTACATTTGAACCGTACTACCTATTATTATACCGTAGAGAAATTGTGTAGGACTTAAACGGACAAAGCAGGGAACGTGTTAGAGACGTGGATGCCCTTGTTGCACCCATGAAGGAAAATCATGGCATACTTTAATTAGTAAATGAGTCGCAACTGAACTTTGCTCTAGTATTTTGGATTTTCTTTTATTTCCTAATTAGATGTCTCCCATCACAGCCATTGATTGAATTATCCGTTTATAACTTATAAAGTTGTTTATCAGTCCGGTCCATTCCTGTTGAAAAATGGACTACAAAATTCATATAAAAATGTGAAAGCATCATCCCGCGCTGAACGTGGCATCCTTACAACAAGTAAGCAAACGTGTCAGCTTCAGACCCAAACTTATATAGCCTATTAAAAAGTCTCAAAGCTTATCTTATCCCAAATCATGCGAAGCGGACGTTTAAATGTCATCTTCAAATTCGATTCTGTTTCTTTAAAACGTGAACACCAATTCAACTAGGAAATAAATTTTAATTGAAAAAGTACTGAGTTCTCTCTGGTGCGTTTTTAATAAATGGGGTATTTTTTTTCTAATAATGAATTGATAACATATATCATGTGAATGAATTAATTAATGTTGGGAGTGGAAGATATGCATGCAACGGGAATGAGATTGGCGCCAAGTAATATTGCATCAGCCTTCAGTGGAAACACATATAAAGATCTTCACCAACCGGCTTTTGTTATTGGCGGATGCTTTGCACTTGCAGCGGTGGTGCTCTCCTTGTTTCTCATTTTGCAACATCTCAGATCATACACCAATCCTGCTGTTAGTTTTTTTTTTTCAAACTTAAACTTATTTTTCCTATGATTTTTTTTTTGCAATTTTAGCTATTATGTGCAAGAACTCTGTCAGCTTCTAGAGTGATAATTGTTTAAAAGCACAATGTATTGTATTAATATTAATGATGTTTCTTGCAATGACATTGTCTAAGGGAACTTCTATTAACGGCTGAATGGAAAATGGGACAATTACTCAATATTGAATTGATTTTATTTTCATTTTTTTCAGGAACAAAAATGGATTGTTGCTGTTCTGTTCATGGTTCCTGTCTATGCCAGTGAGTCAGTAAGATCCTCTCTCTTTCTTTTAATCTGTGGCATGCCACACATGCCCTGCCCATGGCCCCAAAGTAACGCTATGCTCTCTGATGTTCGACGAAATGCCAGGGCATGACAATGTGGCTGCCTTTTGTTTGATACGCAGTGTGTTAAAGAATAAAACTGTAAACTTCATACTTTAGTTTTCTCGGACAGAACTAAAGGTTTAATCAAATGGCATAAATTTGGGGCGCCAACAACACCCCCCCCCCCCCTCCCCAAAAAAAAAAAAAGAAAAAGAAACTCAGCAAATGATCCTTTATAACTGTTGTTGTTACATGTTTAGCAAAAGTTGAAGCAGGATTTGTAATTTGTGTCTTGTGATGATTTAATACACAAATTCATTTGTCACTAGGAACGGAAAATTTTGTAGAGAATGTTTTGTAACATGTCTGTTTTGACCAGTAATTCAGATGGATTTGATTTACTATATATACATAAATAATGATTACCTTGTTTATTGGCTCCGCAGATTTTATCATTATGGAATCCAAGGTTGTCTCTTGCATGCGACATTTTAAGGAATTGCTATGAAGCTTTTGCCTTGTATTCTTTCGGGAGTTATTTGATTGCTTGTCTAGGTATGTTACCCTATCAATTTGTCTTGAAGATCGTTGCTTATTCTGTCTGCTTTAATTCCACGGCATCATTTTGGGTGAAATTTAATTTCTTTCAGTTCAGTGTCTTTGTACCAATTAACATAATTTTTCCAGTGGAGCAATAACATTGTTTGCTTTATATGGCTCAAAGTCTCTTTCCAAAGTTCACAACTGTAATATTTTTTTGCAGACATTCCCGTAAAAAAGATTAGTCTCATGAGTCGTGAATTTATGTTCTAAAATATTAATCTAGGAGGGGAAAGAAGAGTCATAGAACTCCTTGAAAATAAATTGAGAAAGCAGCTCGATAAGCCATTGTTAGAAGAAACTGATGAGAATCGAGGCGAAGAACAAAGGTCATATATCAACTTCTTCTTCCGACCATGTGTTCTTGGGAAAGATCTACTCTCAATAGAAAAGTTTGGTCTTGTGCAATATGTAAGCCATTACCTTTCCTCCATATGATTTGACTATGATTTGACTGAGTTCTGATATCTTCTGGTTATCCCAGATGATCTTGAAGACAGTTTGTGCATTCTTGGCATTCTTGTTGGAGCTCTTTGGGGTTTATGGTGATGGGGAATTCAAGTGGTACTATGGGTATGTGTAATCCTATACATCAATACATGCTTTAACATTGCACTGCAGGCTGATAACAAAGTGATAAATTCCTGTATGCTAAATGGTTAGTTCTATTCTTTTGTACAGAGAAATTCTTTTATTATTTTTATTTTTATATTCTCACGACATTAATAGTTTTGCAGTCAAAGACAAATGAGCACTGATATTGATGTCTCTACTTTTCCGTAAATGTACCAATGACAGTATGCTCCAACAATCTGAGTTTTGAGAGGAAATCCTTATTTTATCACTTAAATTGCGGGTTTTAATATTTTTGGAAAGACAACAATTTTATTTCGCCTTATTTTTTCAACTGTTAAACATCAATCTCTTGCAGGTATCCTTATCTAGCCGTAGTACTGAACTTCAGCCAGATGTGGGCACTATATTGCCTTGTGAAGTTCTATAATGTGACTCATGAAGGACTTGAACCAATTAAGCCATTAGCAAAGTTCATCAGCTTCAAGGCCATTGTGTTTGCTACCTGGTGGCAGGGTGTTGGTATTGCTCTATTATGTGCAATAGGAGTTCTGCCCAAGGAAGAAAAACTACAAACTGGATTGCAGGACTTTTTGATTTGTATTGAAGTAAGTGGCTTAATATTCTATGTTTTGGAAATCACTGATATGTAGTACATGTGTCTTAGTCTTCTAGAAAAAGATATTAAGGACAGCACGAAGGAGTGGAGTGAAATCTTACTATTTTCCTTTAACTGTGGCTTGGTGGATGAAGTTTGTCCTAGGAATTATTCTTTATATCTGCTTAAATGCAATCTATGTGCAGACTTTTCTCTTGTTACTATTGTGATTTTAAAAAGAGGTCAATTGCTTTTTATTTTTATTAGACCTGATCTTACATATAAAATTCTATGACAAACAGTATTCATAGTGGTCACCGAGATTCTATTCTTTTATATTGATGAATATCTTATGAACTACAGTTGTTGAACAATGATGGCTAGAAATGCTAGCGGTGGCATGTATTTTTTGTTTTATGTTATTTTCCATAACTGTTAGATGTTTCTGTCTTTGGCATTGCAGATGGCGATTGCAGCAGTTGCGCATATGTTTGTCTTTTCGGCTAAACCCTACCATTACCTTCCACCCTCTGAACATGGGAAGGTCGTTGCTGAAAAGACGGAAGAAATAGTTACAGCGGAGGAGGGTTTCAAGGAGAAACCAGCTGTGCTTGAAAATTCGGAAATGCAGATTCAGGGGCCAGGAACAAGCATCACCAAAAGTGTTCAAGACATTGTCGTTGAAGGTGGCCAACACGTAAGTTCAGTCTCCTGTACATGTGTTGTAAATGTTCTTCAACATTTTTCTTTTCAAGATTACACACATGTTGACACTTCATAAGCAGGTTGTCAAGGATGTCGTATTAACCATCAATCAGGCAATGGGACCTGTAGAGAAGGGCGTGACGAAGATCCAAGAGAGGTTTCACCGTCAATCAGTGAGTTCTGATGACAAGGGAGAAGGGTCAGAGTTGGAAGTTGAGGAAGAAAGTATTACCGCAACTGATATTTCTGCTGAGGTTGAGAGAGAGATGTAGTCATCGTAAGATTGTGATGGAAATGAACTATGAAGACATTAGGTTTATACAATTCTACAACATTTAATTCATGATTGTGTGTCAAATTTGGCCAATTCTGTTGAATAGTCAGAAGTATTCTATCTAGCATACAAGAGGAGAGAATGAAGACTAAGCAATACAGTGAATGCCAATGCCCAACATTTGATCAAAATGAATGAGGTTCTGAACTTGCAGAGTTCTGCTAGCATGAATGACAATTTACAATTTGACAAAGCCGATCCAAGTAAGGCGATGTACTAAAGAGGATCATGATGCTGTAAAAGATCAACATTTGTATACTAAATAGGGCAACAATCATACAATATAGCAGGTAGGAAATATTTAGATAGTAGTGTCATTATCCGTCCTGTCCACAGCAACATAAATTTGAACAACATTCAAAGCAGCCGAAACATGCGAGGGCGGTGCACAGTTGCGTCAATACAATGACGCATTGGTCATTTAGCTTGTTACAACACTCGATACAACACAAGCAACAGCACTTATTGCCCAAGGTGCTGCAACAGTTGGAAGCCGCCTTTACAAAGATTTCAGCAACCTCAGGCAATTTTGGTATTTCAGATCCTGGAGGGAAGTTTTCAGCTGTTGCAGTCAAGTCGCCAAAGCCAATGCCAAGGTTCTGTAACATTATTGTTTTGGGGACTTCAGAGTCCAATATCTTTTGATGATCGCTCTTCTTTGATCCCTGTTTGCATAAACATTCAGTGGAACTATTAGTGACCTGTGACTACAAGTGCTTTATGATGATCGAAAACACCAAGGACCTGTTTGGTATTGTGGTTGAGAAGTGTTTGGTAAACGCTTGCTATTGTGGTTTAGAAACTAAGTTACTTTTATCCCACATTAGTATGATGAAAAACCTATATCTCTTATATTTTTGTCAAAACTATTATTTAAAAAATACTATAAGGGCAATATTACCACCTTCTTTGTTCCAGGTGATTCTGAAGCGTTATTCCTTTCATCAGTCTCCACTATGATCATTCGGGTATACTCACAGAGAACACCAGTCTGTACACTCATTTTAGAAACCTGCCAATGAAACAGAAACAACATCAACTCCCCTTAATACTGGAAAATGGGTATGAGGATCAGGACACCAGAAAGTAACTGGCCAAATACCAATGCAGTTGACAGAAGATTTCCACACCCCCCCTCCCCCCCCCCCCCCCCCCCCCTTTTTCTTTGGATGGGTTGTGTGTGTGTGTGTGAGCCAAACATGAGGTTTAACTTTTCCAAACTGACCTAAATGGTAAAAGCATGCACATAATTAATTTTATAAATAAATGGCCAGGATCATCAGACCATGAATCTACAACCAAAGAGATTAGGTCAAGTTCTTTCTGTTCAGAGTTGAACTTGGTATAACCTTTTGGCATTTTTGAGTCAATATAGATGGTACCCAAACCTACTGTCTCCATAAGTTTCAGAAAAGAATTATTAGATTGCAGAGCAGCGAACCTTCTCCTCAAGACGTTTATCTTCTGAAAACCATGCTTGAGCTGTGAGTAGATCGATTTGTTGCTTTGCACATATCTATCACCAGAAAATATAAATAATCATAACATAAGGTAAAAAATTTAATAGTTCTGCATGTAAAAGAGAGCCAGGGTCGGGACTAACATGAAAAGATGAACTATAACTAATTTTGGTAACTTAGGAAAACTGTACAGGGAGGAGGGTGGGTGGTAGGGTGGTTGGTAAAGGGCCATTTCTTGCCACAAACAAAAAAATATTAACGAACAAAGAAGAAAGAAAATCAATCCCCTTCTGTCCCCACCATGAAAGAAAAGGAAGAGGGAAAATGCCCAACAGAAAACACTGGATCAACCACTAACTATGGGCTGGTTACATAAAATGAGCAAACTTGAATAAAAGCAAGATGACAAGTTAGTGCCTTACCCTGTCAAGAGGTAAGTCCTTCGCAAGTTGCAGCTTCAACTCTACAACAAAATTACTCAAATCTCCCAAGAAACCTTTAGCTTTAAGGGTGTCAGGAAATTTTCCCTGGTACCTCCCAGATACAATTAATGGGCTTTCGGATGACAGGTCTGGGATACGAGAAGGGTACATCTAATCACAAAAACATTGCAGAAAATTCTTAATGAGTCAAGGAATGGGCAAAACAAAGAACCCATAACAATGTCACAGAGATAATTGAACTCTAAAGCTGGTTCGGTGTCAAAGAAAGAATATCCTATCTGTAGATCACCCAAAAAAGCATGATGACAAGAAATAGATAAAACACATTACGCATATAATGCTAAGGTACATAATATGTATCAACACGTGTTACCATAGAGCAAAAATAAGCAAGAGATGAAGAGAAAGCAACAGGACTCGCCAAATTACTCAGAAGAGCCTAAACAAAGGTAATGCAAAAGAAAGAAAGAGTAGGTAGACATATGAAACATCTTATCTATCTTCAAAAAGCTAATAAAACAAAAATAAATAAATAAACAAAATAGAAAATCAGAGTTAGAATAAGCATACCTCAAACTCATCAAGATCTTTCAATGTGTCAATTGCTATATTTGCAAGAACAGATGAGAAACCTCTGGTAAATAATTTTTGCATTTGGATCTCAATTGAATCTGATCAGTAGAAATAGTTTGAAAAGTCAGAAGATCAACAATGTGAAAGGGAAAGCTCAAATTGGCATATAATCTTGTTATCTAAGAAAAAATCATTAACTATATAATGCAACGAGTTCTGGAAGCTAATAGTAAAAGGTTTTACAGCAGAAAAGACACAGTAATCAGCATACGATGCGCTATAGCCGAAGGCCACAGGGATCAATCGCTCAATTCATTAACCATTGGATTCTACAGAAAAGTATAATTAAGAAAATAACAGCACAAATTGACATTCATTTTTAAAGACACGAGGAATAACAGTTCAGAAGTTTGTGTCTTGTTTAGTTTCTTATTAAAAAACAACAAAACTCCTTGTCTTTTTTAGGGATACTGTAATTCCCAGATCGCCAGCAGTTGGGTTTCTGGACCAGTTTATAAGTCATGGGCTCTCCTAACTGAGTAGATGCGTTTTGATTTGCAAAGCCCAATAACAAAACCGCGATAAGCTATGTGCCCAAAGCAGACAATATTTGCATGGTTTGTGGGCCTGGGCTGTTACAAGTGGAATTAGGGCTCGCAACTCAATGTGTGGATGGATATGCCTACAGCTTTATGATATGATTTCGTTTGGCTCTGTTTTCAATTGACCCTCAAGAGAAAGCCAAGTCCTCTAGAGGGAAGTATGTAATATCCCACAACACTAGTGAGGGAGTTCCTAGACTGGTTTATAAGCCATGGGCTCTCTTTCCTAAGTAGATGTGTTTTCGTTGCAAAGCCCAATAACAAAATCGTGATGGCTGTGTGCCTAAAGCAAACAATATCAACTCGGTTTGTGGGCCTAGGCTGTTACATATATCATATGGAAGAACGAAACCTAACAAGTAGGAGTATATCCCTTTAAGACTAGTGGAACTTGGAACCTTTCTGACAAATAACGGACATCTTATAAAATTATAAAGACTTTTAATGAATAACTCCAGAAAGGAGAAGGAAACTGTGTCATTTTTTCTTATTATAGATTTAAAGTAGAGAACTGACCTAAATCATAAGCTGCACCATAATACCCCCTGCTAATCATTGCTAGCATTCGTAGGAAATAGTGATTACAGTATGAACCTGTAAAAAGATAGCCAAAACAGAATATATGTCTCAAAGGATCTGAATTCCTGAAAAAGAATTTATATAACTACCAACAACAGTGCTCTTCCAACTTTCGTTTTTATATGAAAAAGGAAAAGTGGTTTGCAGAGCAATTAGCGTGCTACTACCCAATTCAAAGCTGGAGAAAATATTACCAATGCCAAAGGTGTATATACGCGGACAGATAGATCCTCCATTTGTTAGACGACTTTTCATAGCATCACAGATCTGTCTCTCATCTTCAACAGCCCCATCAGTAACAAGAAAGATGATAGGAATGGAGCCACGAGAATTTGTTAGCATCTCTACTGCCTGAAAGAAAAGAGGAATTATCAATGACTATAGGTAATAGAAACAACATAAAAGCTGGATAATATGAGGAAACTAAAGATATTCTGGGAACAAACTTCAGTGTGTGTCAATGCTAGGTGTCAAATCCTACATAATTTGAAAGGAGGTTTCTGACAAACTTTATAAAACCCCAGAAGAGGTCTCTAACATTTTGGTCAACATCTGATGATTTTCAAAATGTCACAGGAGATGCTGAAAAATATCAAAACCAATGCTTCTCTATATTAATTAAACTTCAAGGGAGGCTATTGAAACAGTCCTAAATCTCTTTTCTGTAGAAGTGGTGTTTTCTCATTTAGTGGCTATAAATTTTTAGATGCATGGTACAACACAAATTACACTTGCACCTGAAATAAAAAATAAATTAAAACTGCCAAACTGTAGAGGACAAGATTGGCTATAAACAAATATGAATAAGAAGAGACCTTAGTTAGGGGAGCACATATATTTGTGCTGCCCCCTGCAATAAAATTTATGCCAATCCACTGATGGGCCCTTTCAACTGCTTCCTTTGTGGCCAACTCCATTGATGTTGAAAATAGATAAGTTTCTCCATTAAATGCTATGATGTTAAATGAATCTCCTGGATCAAGCTTAGAGAGGGCTACAGCTAATGCGTTCTTTGTATCCTCAAGTGGTTTTCCTTGCATGCTTTTACTTATATCAACAATAAAAATTACATCTTTTTTGAACACCTAAAAAATCAATTAAGATGAAAATTGTTATAACAAAATAAAGAAAAACTGAATGAAGACACAAATAAATCTAATGGACACATATCAACTGAAAAATATGTAGACCAACCTTCCTACTTTTTGCAGTTCCTGGTAGAAGACACATGCAGAACATCTCCCTTTGATCAACATCATGCACAGACGGAGATTGCAAGAGCACACCACCAAAAATATGACTCGGAGATACCTAAAAAATCAAGTGGCACATTAGAGTGACAAAGATATTGTGCATAGATATAAAAAGACATCTCCCGGAGATACAAACCATTAGAACCATCATTCAAGGAGAATTTATGTCGTATAAGTTCACAGAGAGTAAGAATGCATTAGTCTCTTACAGTGTACGAGAAATCAAAGTCAATATTTGACCATTTAAGAACTTCTGATTCATATGAGTAGCCAAGCTTTCCCACGTCGCGTCTTAATTGCTGGAAAGTTATAAAAGAAAGGAAAAAAGGAACACAGAAATAACACTTAGAAAGATAGCAAACACAAAACAACCCAGGAGAAGGATGATTACGATGAAAGAGGTACCTTTAAAGGATGACTTGATGTATTGCACAAAACTTCAGTTCCAGTACCAGCATTGACATTCAAATGAATCTTTTCTCTCTTAGGAATTTTCTTTATAGCAGGAGTGACATACTCTGGAAACTTAAATGGTACATTTACGGAGAATTCTCCATCACGATAAGACAATTTCTGGGACCAACGTAGTCTTATTGAAAGATATGAACCCCCGTCTATCTGAGAACATGTTAAACTTAAACAACTTGAGATTAAAAAAAAAAAAATTAAACTTTGTAAATGCAACCCAGAAATGATTACCTGCGGCAACGTTAAGGTAAATATATTAGGCTTCAAAAAGCTCCCAGTTTCAACGCTGGCTGACTTGCCCGCACCATCATTTTCGCCCAATGCAATCAACTGAGTATGATATGACTTCCCAGAAATCTCTGCCTCTACACCTAAGATTGAACCCTGTTAGCCAAATAATATATTTCAAAATCATTAATCAAATAATCAATATTCATTAATTTAAAATAAAAAATAAAAAATAGAAAGCGCACCTGGTCGCCCATGGGGACGGCGATGCGACAATCGCAACTCTTGCTTCCCATAACGCAATGGACTCTCCAGGTTCCGGAAACTCTAACAAACGCGGTGTCCAGATAACAGTCGACGTCCAATTCGACGGCGTTCATTTGTAACGGAATCAGAGACGGAGGATCGCACCTGCCGTGCACATAAGGCTGGTAGCTAGGTATATCGGGATTGTCCACGATCTTCGGGTCGGTTATCACCGCGTACACCATCGGCGACTTCGGTAGTAACATATCCACCGCGCCTGATTTGTCCATCGACGACGGCACCTTCGGCGGCGTCACCGGCCGGTCCTTCCCGAAGTATAAACGCTTCGAAAGCTTCAGGCCATCTTCTACGGCTTTCACAAAATCATCCGCCATTCAGATCCAAATGTTCTCGAGATTTTTTGTTCTTCTTCCTTTTAAGAATTTCAGCGTTTTTTATTTTGGGAAAACAATGGGAGAAGAAAGAATCGGGGATCACTTTCAAGTTGGAATTCTTGTAATAATAAAACATCTTTTTTCTTGTTTCTTTTTGTTTATATATTTTGTTAATTTTTCTAGTTTTGCCCGTTACGTTCTAGCTGAGTCAGCTAAGTGGTGAAGGAATGACAGTCTGTTTTGATCGGTGATTATCATGTTAAGTTGCCGGCTTTGGCAGTTAAATTAGTTTAATGTGGACCCCGATGGTCCACTTTTCCAAGGCATCTCTTTTCAGCTGAACTTCTCTTGGCACTTGGCAGCGATAAATTGTCTTAACGTTATGAGATGCTGCCGCTGCGCCGCGTGGGTCTCGGCGCCACGTGTCGGAATATTAAATGACGAGATCAGATGACTATCCGTTGTTTTGTTGCTATCTGTGACACGAAAATACAATTTAATATTTCTTTTTTTGAAATGGACTCGAAACATGGAGCTTGTTTTTTGTCATTTTCAATTCACTGTAGTTTTGACTTGGGACGATAATGAGATGATGCGATGAAAGGAGAAAAGCACAGCTGAGGCCCTTGAGTTCAGAAAAATTCCCGACCTCATGTTTCTAAGATTTTGTTTGATTCTGTAGTCGACCAAGTTGTAAATTAAAAGCGACAAAATTATGTTAGCAACACTAGTACCGTATTATTATTATAATTAATTATTAAATTTATAGTTATATAGTTATATTAATTAAATTTAATGACTGAAAATAACAATAATATCGTACTACTGTTGTAATATAGCTGGACCCAATTAAAAGATAGGATAAGTGTTTAATAAATATTTATCTTTATAATTTAAAAATTAAGTTTATTTTATGCCGTATGATAAAAATTTATATTATTTTTATTATATTTATCAAAATCATTATTTAAAAATCATATTTATAACATTTTTCTATAATCACAATACCTTAATATCTAATCGTGCCTAAAGTACCAACACAATAAAACTTAAAAGAGTGATTCTGAAAAATAATGTGCCTAAATCAGCTGCACGGGGGATACTGTTCCTTTTTCTAAAAGTGGAAGGAAATCATCATATGATATGATATGAATCATGATTAATGCAAAACTCAAGAACTCAATCAGATAATATCATATCGCTCGCTTAATCACATATAAATTTACTTCTCAATTATTGTAGGTGCAAGCAATTACTAAATTCGTTATTAAGTAATCAATTATTCGTTAACTATTATACACCTCTTTATGAGTCATTTATTTTATTGAGATTATGGTTTGATTAAATAAAAGCAGTGGGCCGTAGTCATTGAAAAAGTTTCGCATAAAGATAAGAGGTCCGTAAGAAGTGACTTATAATCAGAAAACACGCAATCGTGATCTGGGAAATGTCGGCATTAAAAACAAAAATGTTATGCCAGCGTCAGATCCACATTTCCAGTGCGTTTACACTGTGGAATGAACATAACGGATTTGAATAAACATAAGGAATGAGGGTTATGGCCCCAGCAACTATTAAAAAATATTCTGATAATCAGATAAATATAACCCTAAATATATTTTTGGTCGTTAAAGTTACCCAATGTTCCAAAAAGTACGTCAAAGATATAATAACATTACTTCAAATTATGAAGTACAATTCCTTCCGGCCCACAATTTCAATTCCATGACCCAATCCCAAATTCACCTCGGTGCCTGCCCTGTAGTCATCCCGCCAAGTCACATTACATTTGCCGTAGCAATCTGCGGAAACGCTATCATAAAACATGTAACAATTTGCTTTCTCCGGCAACCTTCAATCCCGATAAGAAGCAGGTCAGCTAAGATAGGAATTCAAGCTAGGAAACTTATGGCCTGATGTAATCGAATATGAATGGACGGAAGAAACCTATCCACAAGATATCAGTATTGCTACTTTACCACAGTGAAGTTCATAACATAAACTCCAATGTGGAACTCTTTGGAATAATAATATATCCCATCTTATGTTGGGGCAATCCTATGCGAGTGTGTGGCTTTTATATAGTGCCCTCACCCCAGGCAACAAGAAGGTGGATCTTTTACCAATTCAATGAATATTGTAAGAAGACTATTCGTGTGAAGAATTCAGAACTATAGTTGGGCAAAAAGGATTTCATTCCATGTATCAGGAACACCAGGCAGACACCAATGCAAGCAATCTTGAACTCCACGCGAAGCTGTAATACTGTACTGGGATATGTGACCCTCATCTCTCACTTGGGATAATGCTGTTATGTCCAACAGCTTAACTCCAGTTCCTTTCACTGCACTGCCAGCACTATAATCACTGGACTCATCTTGTAAAACTTCCTTCCCTATGGACATAGGGGTTGTGTTGTCACAGCTTCCTCCTGTATTCCAGTCTCCATTTACAAAATGCCTAGGAGAGATGCTTCGGTAGAAGGCTTTTAAGCGTGGATGTTCCGGGAGCTGTGAGTTCACCCAACTAACAATACTGTGGATTGTGAAGTTCTTGGCTCCAGCAATATCTGCTATCTTCCTGTTTGTGTTGGGCATACCACCCACATGCATGACCCACCGATTAGCCTTAAGCTTCCCACGATTCCAGTGATGTCCGGTGTTGAGCACTAGAACATCAAATTTGTGAAGATACTGACGCAAGAAGGCTGGCGCCCGATCAAGATGCATGGCATACTCCGTGGCTGGGTTTGTGATATTAAGAGGATCAAGGTCACAGAGGCATGCTGACCAGTAATAGAGGATTGTAGTGTTAGTGCTAGGAAACCGATAAGCCCACCCATTTGGGCGAATAGCCCCACGAGGTTTGACAAGCCCATATTCCTTTCCCACATCTTCGACATCAGGCCTCTCCTTGCCACCTGTGACCATGCACATCAGAGATTGGAACTGCTGTCGACCCAGTGAATCTCCAATAAAAGCTAGAGTTCTGTCTTGCATCCTGGAATGGATCAACACAATCATCATACACAGAAAAAACTAAAATTTCAAGGAAAAGAGTACGTAAAAATTTGAAAAAATAAATTAGGAAAGAAAAAGGCACAACAACACAGTTGGCATTATCAAGAATCCTTGCATGCCCATACCAAAATCACATCCAACTCAGACTGACTACTGGGACATCCCAAAGCAACATATCATGTCAGCAGCATGACAAAACCCGGTTATTATCTTGATTTTCTCAACAGAGACCGCAACCTACATTATCAAACTACCACTCAACCCTGCTGTCCAGGCCCAGAGTTGCAATAGGAATTAATTATTCAGTTGCCAGGGTGGTACTTGGATTGTATAAAAAAAAAAATTAAAGCAGACATTCACATCTTTAACCAAGGGATTACTAAAAGCTTTCACAGCAACCACCTTGCCACTTGCCAGCTTATAGTATTTTTGCATGTTAGGTTTTGGATGATGTTTCGCTATGCCTAACTGACAGTCTGTCTGCACTTTAAATAGAGTTATAGAGACTAAAAAGCAGGTAACTTATAGTCAGATCATTTGAGGTATAGATTTATGAAGAGAAACTAAAGTTTTTTGAAAAAGTCACTTAGAGCAAGTACTAGACTAGCATCAACAGGAAATGGACGGAATGTGATCCAGGTTCTTTTTCCTTGATGTGGATGAGGTAGGATTCATGGAAGAGACATGCCATATCCATTTTCGGGCAGAAAAAAGTCTGAGCAATAAAATATGAAAAATGTTCTCCAGCACAATTACAGTAATACCTCGTTAAGAACCGGGACCCTTCAAATTCTTCCATTTGACAATCCTTCGGCTGCCACCGTAATCTCTCATAGGCAAAATCTGTTCGCTGCATCAACCGGCAAGCCCACATTTGCGACAGCCATTGCTTACAATGGGCCCCAGAATAGAGTGGTCGGCTATCATCTACAACCCATTTTCCTTTTGCATAATTACAGGCTGGATTAAGGATCAGACAAATTACAGTGTTAATTAACAATATCACCATGATATACAACTTACGGATACATAATCAAGACATTGAGCAAAGAATTGTACGAAGTATTTCAGTAAGCAACACACATACTTATCCATTACTCCTCAACAAGACAAACAAAAAAGTGTATGTAAAGCCAGGAAACTAAGGATTTATGATATTGATACTTCAATAGTAAATCCTGACAACAACATAGCTATGTGACATACAGAAAAAGCCAATACCCAGTTTGTCTACGAACTGTTACACATTATTTTCTTCTGTAAAGTCACACAAAAAGAAAATGAAGGGCTGCCCATCCGAAATGTAAGACCAAAAGAAATATAAATCTAATTCATGATTCCCAATATTTGGATACCAACCAATCAATGAAGGATGCAAGAATTAGAACTCATGAACATAAATGATTCTGCATGCAAGGAATACACTACCTTGATTTTGTTCAAGCATTGTCGAATTCTCATCAGCTTTTATCCTCTCTGAGGAGCTTAAGTTTGCAGAATCTGCAGATGATCTTCTATCTACACTTTCTTTTTCTAGCTTTGAATTTTTTTCTCCTAAATTTTTCTTCCCATTTTCTTCAGTTTTGGTCAAAATAGTGGAATTCTCAGCACTGCTGTTTTTTTCTGCTTCCACAACGTGCTTGTCTTTTGCTTGACCTTCTGCCAAACTTTCGGTAGTTTCTGCACCACCATGGTAAAGGTAAAGTCTCAGAACAGAATACAGAGACACTTCAAAGATCCCAGTGCATTCAACATAAATAGAAGATATTGGGTGGTAGAAAATCAGTGAGAATTACCATAAGAATAATTCAGAATACTGTTTGGGCAATTCTTTAGCCATGTGATCTTCTCAACAACAAGATAACTGAAAATTTCATATGAAAGGAAAAATTCTACCTTTTCTTTTATCAGGAATTGTTTCTGCCACAGGACCCGCAGGAGCCAGTATATTAGAAAGTTGTCCCTCTTGATAGTTTACAGTTTTATTCTCTGCAGATGTTGATATATCTTTGTTCATGTGTATTTGTGACTCTGGAGATACTGAATTTGTAAAAGCATCTGCACCACACAAGAAAAGTCAGAGGAACAATTCTAAGCCTAATTGAACTAAGGTCATCACCGCATTCCTTCTAAGTTCCTCAATAAAAGCGCTCTATCCAAGAACATCATATTTTGGCCAAATACATATCAAGTAATACCGCATTTATACAGCTGGGAGGTGAGCTCGTGTGTATATTGATACAATCGACTCAGATCAGCACTCTTCAACTCCTTCAAAAATTAAACTAAGTGCAATGTGCATATTCTATTGACAGGAAACAGAAAATGAAATTGCAAAACTGACGTTAAAAGAGATATATCTCAGAAGACACACCTGAAGAAAGCCACAAAAACCGACTTTTAGGCGGAAGGAAAGTAGCAAGAAATGGAGTTCTATCCCATGTCCACACAAATATAGTTGTGCACACTAGAACAATGAGAATGAGAGACAGCTCTTTACCCCTCAATCTGAAAAAAGTTCCTTTCATCCTCTAAACATTAAACTTGCCGGAATCTCATCAAAATAACCCGGATTCCTTCCGATTAAGGCCTATAAAAATTTCAGAAAACAACACTCGGCTATTTAAAAAAAATAAAAATAAATCAAACCTCAAGAAACAACACTTACATCAATTCAAAATTTTCATTGGACATATATCAAAGGTTGCTTGAAAAAGCACTTTAATTAATTATTCATATTCACAGCCTAGGCTCACCGACAGTAACTTTCTAAAACTTCATTTTCCTGCACCAAATTATGAATTTAATTAAATTCAGAAGCTGCTTAATTTCTCCAACATTATGGTCCAGATTACTATTAAGTTGATTACAGCAGTTTCTGGATCAAGTTTATTGAAGCTATAGTGAAGATCTCGCAGTCGAAAGCAACAATAAGTTCCTGAATTGATGATGCAAATGCAAGCCATTTCCACCGCTGACACAGTCATGAATAAATGAAGCGAAAAATACTCTCGTATTAAAAAGTTTTGGAGATCTTCGTCTCAAGGCAAAACGGATCAGAGATAAATCTAATGCAAGTGGTTAATAAAAAAATAAAATTAAGCTTGAGATTACGAGATGCATCTGGGGGAGAAACGTACCTGATTGAAAATCAATTTCAAGTTATTTTTTAAAAGAGAAATTCTGCAGAATATATTAAACGCGTTTTCCAAGCAAAGAGAACAATTGAAAGAGGTGAATACAGAGTCAATTGGGATTGATTTATTTATTTATACGACGACGGGACTGTTTCTTTTTGTGTATTTAATTTAAATTTTTTTTTTCAAATTATAGTTGTGTTTGTGTCTTTAGAATGATTGCTCGCTGAATGAAAATTAAGCTAGTTAAAAATTTGCTGACACATTGATTACGTGGGTAAATTTGAGGCCGCGTTGGCATCATACGTGTGATCATGAAAAAATAAAAATACATTAATTAAGAGAGTTTTTTTTTTTAAGAGAACTATTACTCATGTTATTTACAACATATAAATTACTGAGATCCGTTTACATCAATTATGATATGGCGCTGCTCAGATTTTTTTAACCCTCTCAAATATTCAAGAGACGCTCAACTTTCCTCCCGAGAAAAAGATTGTTTTCACTTAAGCTCTGAGACTAAAAAAAAAAACATTTAAATTAAACTCCTACAATGCACCTACAGAGGCTCGAACCCTTCCCTCACATTTGTGAGACAATCAATTGAAGTTGAAGAAATGATGGCTTAAGGTTTCAATTTGATGATGGCATAAGCTCCTTAAGTAAGGGTGGATTCCACTGCAATGGTTTAATCCACACGCTGTTAGCGTCAAATGAGTAAAATTAGGGGCAGAATAATAAAATAATGATTTAAATGCTAATAATTAAATTCATAGATGACCTCTGTATTATATATATAGTACGGATCTCATACCAACATTTCTAAATCAAGCAGATCAAGAATAAATAATAGTATAGCAATTTATATTACAGTAATTAACAATTATGATTCTTAAACAGATTAGTGTTAAATATAAAATAAATAAAAGGTTAGGTATATAAACCACATTGTTTAGGTTGAAATCAAGTTGACTCTATTCTATAATTAGCCAATGAGTTTATATTGATGCCTAATCTCAGATTGGCTTGCTAATAGTTTGGTAACTTTGATTGCTATTATATGGCGATTGTGCTCCGTCATTATTTTATGAACCAACTGAACTCCTCTCACATGTTTAGATGCCGTTCATTAAACTTATTATAACGCATATCAAAAAGTAAGAGACATGACGACAATTGTTCCCCTTGAAGTCATCAACATTTTAATATGTTCAGT
Organism: Citrus x clementina; assembly: GCF_000493195.1. Taxonomy (NCBI): domain Eukaryota; kingdom Viridiplantae; phylum Streptophyta; class Magnoliopsida; order Sapindales; family Rutaceae; genus Citrus; species Citrus x clementina. The sequence goes on along the minus strand of NW_006263303.1, from coordinate 24,545,629 downwards.
GAAACTGATTAATATAAATAAACGATTGTAAAAAAAAAAAAAAAATCAAATATTAACATGACGCTTATAATGATTAGGAAAATTGGACCCACACTTTTTTTTTTTTCCATTGTGATGCGCGGTCAAAATTTCATATTTCACCAAATTTTTATTGCATTTAGGACCTATCTATCCACACTTCTTTATAAGAACATGTCTGCTCTATATGTTTAGTTCCAATAAAGAAAATGAGAGGAGAACTAAATAAGGGAAGAAAAGTGAATTGTATATTTGATTAAGCAATGAAAAATGAGATTGATTCATTTTTTTACTCATTTCTCCCCCTTCCCTTTTTATTCTTCTCCTCTCCTATCATTTCTTCCAATCAAATATGAGCTTAAATATGAATTATGGCGTAATAACTAACTGCGACCTTTAATCAACTTTTACTAGCAAGCTAAGGCTCTATAACCTTAAAAGATTTTTATAGTGCTATTACTTATCAAGGTATAAAACTCTTTGTATAAAAAAAAATGAATAAAATATTAACACGACCTTTAGGACCAATTTAGTAATGTGTAACTTTTAAAATAATTATTTCTAATTGTGTTGTATAAACAATTAGTTGTAAAGATAATCAATTAAATATTTGATAAAATTTATTCTGAAAAATACTATAATTTTTAAAATTAGTTGTATGTGTTTGATAAATCTTATTGTTAGATTACTGTAAAAATATAAATGACTCAATTAGACTCAATATTGATTAAAATTTATTTACACAGTTATAAATATTTTTTTATTGTGTATATACAATAATTGATAACTAAAATAAACATCTTTATTATTAATTTTATTTTTTATTTTATTATTGCAATATAATTAATAATAATAATAATCTCTTTAAAATTAGTGCTTTTATTTCTTAATTAATAAGGATTATTTTAGATTTTTGTAGTATATGTGGGGATTAAGTATAAAATTGATTTTCAAAGCTGCTGTAGGATAGGTTAATTTTACCAAAAATGATTATAAAAAAAATTATTAAACACTAAAATTAATTTTTAATTTTTTTAAAATTACTTTTAAATCTTTCAAAAACTATCCCAAACAGACCCTAATTAACGTTGGCGTGACGAAATAGTATTTTGTACCCAAGGACCTATGTAAAGATTAAAGAACTTGTATATTTTAAAAACGATTGTTCGTGTGGTGCTGTTTGCTGTGAATGTATGAAAATGCTCATTCAAGGGAGATGGCATTATGCTGAGACCGAAGCTCTTTGACTTGGAAATTTCTGGTAAGGAAGGCTGGTCTATCTAATTAATACGATTCGTCGAATACGATCCGATTGGTTAATATTACCATCTCACAAGTTTTTTTTTTTTTTTTTTTTAACATTTTTGGTTTGGTGTCATGAGGTATCCAAAAGTGACAATAGCTCGTGGTAATGCTGTTTGGATTTCTAATTTAGTAGTTTGATTTTCTAAATTCTTTGTAATCACTTTCACACCCAAAAAAAAAAAATTAAATAAAATTAAGATAACACTTTTACAAATACAATACCGAAAGTAGTGTTGTAATTAATTAAAAAATCAGAATTATATTTATGTGATCTTTAATAAATAAAAAAATTAAAAAATATAAAAAGCGTCGGCCTGGTTCACGCCGCCTCGGTTGGTGGCGCAGTGTATAACAGACATACACTCACTTATATACTGTTTTTTCAGCGAATCATTGGTAATATTTGCGTCAGCTTCTGGTAAGATGTCGTTCAGCTCTACTATTTGATTTTCTTCTTTTTAATCAATGAATTATATGAATATTGATTGTGTGTGTGTGTGTGTTGTTGCTTATAAATTTCAGCGAAGCGAGATCGTAAAGTAGCCGCAAGAGAGTGAAAACAGATGGCTCTTGATTCCGTTTCGATCGACAGCAACTCTCTTCAGTCCATTTGCTACAGGCGTGGCTCCCTTCAGCTTCTCGACCAGGTCACTATCACATTTAATATCATCCATCTCCGTTCTCATCAATCATAATTACTTACTTTGTGTTCCTCAACAGAGAAAGCTTCCTCTGGAAACTATTTATTTGGAAATTCGCGATTCTGCCGATGGATGGTAAATTTTTTTGGTAGTGTTTTCTATAAAATTATATCCAAAATTGTTTTCCAATATTTCATATTGTGTCTTGCTTCTTTTATTATTATTATTATTATTTTTTTTTTTTTTCTTGCTTGGATATGACTAATTCAATCTCCTTTATGTTTACTATGTTCAGGTCTGCAATACGGGAAATGGTGGTGCGGGGGGCGCCTGCCATTGCTATAGCAGCGGCACTTTCCCTGGCAGTGGAGGTGTTTAATTTGAATGCATTTAGTGGGACTGCTGCCGATGCAGCTTCATTTCTTGGCGATAAGTTGGAATATCTTGTCTCTAGGTAGTATTTGTTGGTCACTGAACCTGATGCATAGTTTTCTTCTGTATGCTTCATGATTCTTAAGCAACTGGAATTGTGGTTCTTTTTTATTTTTTATATCCAGGGTGAAATCTTTGGCTTGTAATTATGGTATCTGATTGCATTTATTGAATGGTAGCTGATGATATGAAATTTTTTCTATTTCTTTAGTCGACCGACTGCAGTGAATCTTTCAGATGCTGCCGCAAAACTCAAAGAAATCATATCAAAGGCTGCCGCTACTGCTTCAGAAGCCAATAGTGTATTTCAGGTAATATTAATTCAATTTCCTTCAATTAATCATACTGATTAATCTTATTTAGTTCTTGCTTTTTGTCTTACATTTATAGGCCTACATAGAAGCTGCTGAAATTATGCTCAAAGATGATGTTGCTACAAACAAAGCTATTGGTTCTTATGGGGCAAGTTTTCTTCAGAACCAGCTCAAAAATTCTAAATTCTCTGTTCTTACTCATTGCAACACTGGCAGGTACCTCCAGTTATTTTTCATTTTCTTAAGAATATAAACTCTCTCTATCTGAGTCTTTTGTGTGTACTTTTGGTTGGCAAGATAGAGTGGAGCTATTTCAACTTAGATTTGTAATGATATGTCATTTGATGTTTCCCATATTTCAAACTGTGTTCCTTTCCTTTTTGCCAGTCTTGCAACAGCTGGATATGGTACCGCCCTTGGTGTGATCCGTGCACTTCATTCTGAGGGAGTGTTAGAAAGAGCTTATTGCTCTGAAACACGTCCATTCAACCAAGTAAGTCTTGAGTATTCAACTTTGGTTCGTATGCCGGGGCGAGGCCATTTGTTGTAGCCCATCCAAAATTTGGGAAAATTTTCAGTTTTATTTACAGAAATACCATTATATACATAACTGCCACTGTTCTACTGTTATCTTTACAAGTTTGTCAGTCTAGTAATTTATAAGTTTGTCATTCCACGTATACTTAAAAACAGGCCATAAATTTTTTTTCCAAAACCCAATAACTCATTATTCCCACTGAAGGTGCCTTTCTGTTAACATTAAAATTTGAAACTCAAAACTTGGCCACTTGTTAAAGTAGGAGAGGCTATGAGAGGAAAAAAAAAAAACTAGGAAAGGGTTCTTGTCTAACCAAAGTCAAATAGTAATTCAAACAGATTTAAAATAAATTAGCTTAGAAAATAAAGTACACATTTTATTTATTAATTATTTACATAAGTATAACAACTAAGAAATTGAAAGGAAAAAACTGTACCAATTCCTAATCTATTGAAATCCCTACCAACTTCATATGGTAATATACTAATATACAATACCAATTAAAAAGAAAATTTACCGTACCCTCAAAAAAAAAAAAAAGCTTCACCCCTATTGGTACATACTTGTTCCTACAAACTTGAAGATACCACACTTCAAGTTGGCTATTTTGACTGCTTTAGCAACCCAATTGATAAGTAGGTTTACAATATGTTTTTTGATTTAGTTCTGTGGAAAAAACTGCCATGCATCTGATTTTGTGATGGAGTCGTCCCTGGTTAAACTTTTAAGTGGTTTGAAATATTCAAGTTTATTTGAAATAATGAGTGTTATTTATAAAGTCATCAACATTTAACTACTTCTTATTCTTTTATCAATTAATTATATATGGAACTCTAACCACAGGGATCTAGACTCACTGCTTTTGAGTTGGTACATGATCGCATACCAGCTACTCTTATAGCCGACTCTGCTGCGGCTGCATTGATGAAAGATGGTCGTGTGAGTGCTGTCATTGTCGGAGCAGATCGAGTGGCTGCAAATGGTACTTCATTGCAGTTTATAGTTCATCTATGTTTGTGTTGTAGTCAAGGAAGTATATCTAACTATGGGTTGATTGAATTCTAGGTGACACTGCTAACAAGATTGGAACCTACAGCCTTGCATTATGTGCAAAGTTTCATAATATTCTGTTTTATGTGGCTGCTCCACTGACGTCAATTGATTTAACCCTTTCTTCTGGACAAGAGATTGTCATAGAGGAGAGGTCTGCTAAAGAATTGTTGTGCTCTCGAGGAGGACTTGGTGAACAAGTAGCTGCATCTGGAATCTCTGTCTGGAATCCGGCTTTTGATGTTACCCCAGCTAATTTGATCACTGGAATTATAACAGAAAAGGTTTCTGTTTCCCTGACCCTCTAGTGCATATACACTCTGTACGTTAATCGCTTTTTAGTTTGACCTCTGTGTTCACTGAGCAGGGTGTCGTTACAAAGGCAGGTGCTGATGATGCTTTTGACATAAAGGATTTCATACAAAAGACAGCCTGAGGCTCTGATGCAAAAGAAGGTGATTTTTAACCGGATGAAGTGTACCCTTGTAAATTTAAACAAGAAATGAAGTTCTCCAGCCTGGGCGAAGATCTGTGGGAAGGAACATTGTATCTCGCTGCTTTAGACTCCCTGTTGTTGTGATGATTGCAGGCATGTATTTTTTTGGTTAATCTGGCAGCTAAGTGCAAACATTATAATTATTTGAAGTAAAAATAGAACTCTTATAGGACAAGTTCAAATTAGAAAGTGGATCGGAGAGTACCAGTCGTGTGTATTTAATCCTCGCTTTTTTTTATTTCTTCTAGGGATATTATTGTTTGAGTACTTTAAAAATTATAATATATCTAATAATTATAAAAATCATTATAGTCTATCAGGACTATATTTATTACATTTTCATTATTATCATTAGTTGGTCAATAAGTTAATCAATAAAATATTAATTTTATTCTGAAAAAAATTACACAAATAGATATATCAAATATTAAATTTTTACACTTATAAGAATTACTTTTAGTCAGTTTATATTTTAGATTTATAATATTGTAATGCTTTGCATTATTGGATATTATTTACTTTTTTTTTGGGACAAAAAGGATAAAATTAATATTTTATTAATCAATTAAGGCAGATATTATACTTGTAATCTCTTTCCCTAAGATCCTACCAGTTCGATGACTTTTGAACAAGTGATTGCTGATAACGAAGTAGCTAAATACCTAAAATCATATTTTAAAACTCTTCGGCTTTGTCAGCTGCTGAAGCTGGACGCCCGAAATACCGAGAGGCCACCTGCCGCCCATGGTGGGCATTGGTAGTAATTTTTTCTTGATAAAACGGGCATAAATTTCCCACAGATCAGGTATCATTTAACATGTTAATACTCCAAAAGCAAGAGAAAACTATAAGACACTCTTGCACTCCATACATAAGAGAACATTAAAGTAATAAGATTGGCAGTCATATTAAGACAGCAAAGAAATCCATCTACAAAGTTCAAGCTCTAATTGATTCACAAGCTTTATGCTACTTGTGAAAAACTAAAAAGAAATCACATGAAAACTGAAAATTTCTCCATTCCTAGGTATGCTCCACAGTCCACTGCAAAGCCTTGACAGCCATCTTCTTCAGCGGTACTGGAAAATGCCAAAAAGAATACATAAGGGTAAAATCTATCATATATGAAATGGAGATCAAAATTTACCAAATAGCACCTCAAATATGCAATTTGTAACAAAAAAATAATTAGCATTTTATTAAATCAAAAGACAACCTGCAACATGATCTTAAAAGAAGAAATAGAAGGAAGATTTGTTTGAACCTCAGTCAAATTATTATTATTTTTTTAATATTAACAAATTAAAAAGATACATCCAAAAGTAATTAGCACTTCAATTGACTGGATTACAAACCCAAAAAGGAAAAAAGAACGACTAAAATGAATTCTGGGGTAGAGTACGGCCAGCTAAAGAGTTCAAGAGGAAGACTGATATTCCTCATTGAATAAGAAATAGGTCATGACTTCACCATATTGTCAATAAAATTAATATCTAAGCCAACTTTCACTTTTCCATTTCCCATTTTATAACCATCCATCACCAGAACATGGATATAAATACCCGACAGATCTTTTGTAATTTTGTTTTGGGCTTTACCAATAAATTATAAATTCTAGAAGTGTAAGGGGAAGGAAAAAAACGATTTAACCAACCAATAAATTTAAACTGTACGAGGGGAATGAATTGGTATTCTTAACCATTGAGTGAGGAATCCCGATCCCTCAAAAAGATTGAACCCTATTTCCTTCTCCCTTTAACTGCCAACTAAACATAGGGATATTAGGGGTAAGCTAATGTACTGAGGACTTCTCAACGCAGGGCAAAAAAATAAAAAGAACTAGGAAACATACAATTTATAAATACTATGCACACTTGAGCACTGGCCAGTATTGAGACATGTTGGATGTTGAATAGATTGGACTAATTATAAGTAGAAGCAAAGGTCCAATAGGTTCTGTACTCTGTAGTGACGACATTCTAATTCAACATAAGCTAAAGACACAAATCATCCTTAACACAAAAAACCACATCCAATATGAGCAGAACGTGATCAAATATTTAGAATCATTGGATTCCATGTCGACAGCCAGGCCCAATCTTATCATGCTCTGGTAAAAAATAAAAAACAAAAACAGAAGATTAAACAGACCTTGACGAAACCGATCTCCTTGGCGTTGCTGCGGAAGCACTGCCTGCAGCACATGAGGCCGTACTTTCTGATAATCGCATGAGGGTTCCCGCAAACGCGGCTGATCAATCCAAATGCAAATTAACAATTATACATCAAATACTGCTATTAATGAAGCAATCACCACACTTAATTCAGGAAAAAAATTAATAAATTTCAATCAAGTAGTAGTTGACGCCATAAGATGATAGAACAGAACTTAAAAAGAACAGAAAAATAGAAACTGACCAAGCACGAGATCCAGGGCCGTAGGTCTTGGGATGCGAATTCCATACGTTGGAGTGACCCATCTCTTCTCTCCTGTCCTGTCCTGCTCTGCTCTACTCTGCTGCCGCACTCTTCTCCGCAATGCAAATGCTAATTGTGACTTTTAGGGATAAAACCCTAGCGACTTATAATCGCCTCTCCCAAGCTACGACGTCGTTTCGCTTACCCACTTTCATTTTGTATGATCTGTCATCTACTTTAAAAAGATACAAACGAATAGTCATACAAGTGTTACCCTGGAGTAAAAATCTCAGGACATGTCATCTAGGTTCCGAACTTGTAAACATGTTCCATCAATTGTTTACGATTTGTCGTACTTAAAATTTAAATTAATTATTATTTATTTATCCAATAAAACAAAGCCGTACTCTATAGTCGTGATTAGACTCAAATAATTCAATTAATATAGAATAAAAAAGGCTATTAATATAATCAAGTTAATCACTATTTGCTAAACATATTCAAGTTAATATAATCCGATCAATCCGATCTAATAAATCAAGTATGTCCAAATTGTAACTTGTATTTCACATTTCTTGAATTGAATCATGCCGTGTGTTTGTTTTGATTCCATCTGAAATCCTATTAAAAGCCACCGTAAATTTCCCCCTAATCTGTTCCAAAAACTATTTTGGCAAATTTATTTGGGTTTTTTATTTAAATATACTCCATTTGTCCTTAAATGCCAAATCTATATCTCATTACATATACACACCTCATAAAAGTATAAAAAGTCAAAATTAACTTAAAAAAACTATTTATTTACGTTTACTTCCTCTCTCATGACTTCTACATAATAAACAATCAAAGTCGAGTATACTCGACTTTTTACATGACTTAATTAAAAGGAAAATTTTCATTTCAATTGAAGTCGAGTATTCTCAACCAATTACCGAATTTCAATAAAAAGTCAAGAATTTTTGTTGAACGAATATTGGGTAAGGTTAAATTAAAGTCAGGTATTCTCGACTCTTTACTCGACTTACTTGAAAAAATCGAGAATTTTTCAGATAATTTTTTATTTTAATTAAAGTCGAGTATTCTCGACTATTTACCTGACTAACATGAAAAAGTCGAAAATTTATCCTGAATTACTAATTATGTATGGTTTGGTTGAAGTCGAGTATTCTCGACTATTTACCCGATTTCGAAGAGTTGGGTTTAGTTTTATGAGGATTTAGTTGTGGTTATTTTTGTATTTTTTTTTTAGTTTTTTAGAGTATATATGTGTAAAATTTCTGAGTGTTATAATTTTAGGTATATATTTGAGTATTTTGAAGGAAATGGGGTACATTAGGGGTGGGCAAATTCGGTTTGGATCGGTTTGAGACATATTCTCAAACCGATCCAAACTTATCGGTTTGAAATATTTTCAAACCGATATCAACTTAAAATTTTTTCAAACCGAACCGATCCAAACCGACTGGATCGGTTTGGATCCTCGGTTTGAGCTTATTAGCTAAAAGCCCACTTCTTTTATATTATTTTACCTAAATTATTTGTTATTTTTTTGTGTCCGTAATCTAAATTGATACATCTTTTATATTATTCATATCTACTTTGATATCTACATAACAATTCAAAGATACATCCATACAAATTTATAACATAATACACCCTAATAAAGAAGTTATTAACATGTTCATTCAAAACAAACTCACAAAATAAAAATAAACTTGAACAACATTTGACAATTAAAATATTGTGCATCTTGTTCGTCAAAACTTATGGCCCAATTACTTTTGATTTGTCAAAATCTGCATAAAATGATAAATATAATTAGTTAGATTGCTTAACTTAAAATATAATATAATTATATAATATTTCTGGATTGGATTGGTTTGAATCGGTTTGGAATCCTTCCAAACCGAAATCCAAACCGAATGATGTCGGTTTGTAATCCAATAAACCAAAATCAATTTTTTTACTAATGAAAGTCGGTTTGGATCTGTTCGGTTAAAATATGCCTACCCCCAGGGTACATCCACCACAATTCTCCAATTTATTTCCCATTTTCTGTCTATTTTCTCGTGAATCCCTAATCTTTTGCTTATTATATTTTATGATTGAATAGTTTGGATACTTTTCTTTTAGATCCACAAATGAAAGCATTTTTTAAGCATCGGGCTGTCTTGGTGAAAAAGCTATCTTCCGCTTATTTATTATTTATCGTTCGTTCTCTCTGCTTCACTGAAGAAAAAGTAAAAACACAAATCTGCAAATAGAAGAAAGAGAAAAAAAAATCGAGAATGAGTAGAGGAAGCGGAGCCGGCTACGATCGCCACATCACCATCTTCTCTCCCGAGGGTCGTCTCTTCCAAGTTGGTAAGTTCTCCACATTACCTCTTTTATTTATTACTTCTCACTTTTTTTTTTCACTAATTATAACAATTTGACCAGAGTATGCGTTTAAGGCTGTAAAGGCCACTGCCATCACTTCCATTGGTGTTCGCGGCAAGGACTCTGTCTGTGTTGTCACTCAGAAGAAGGTCCCTGTAAGTTATTTCCATCTGGGTTGTTTCATTTTTGTTAGATAATTTTTTTGTATGTTTCTTTTCGTGTTGGGTTGCTGTTAAATATTTTGTTGCATAATGAGCAGGACAAGCTTTTGGATCAGACTTGTGTCACCCATCTTTTCCCTATTACCAAGTACCTTGGATTGTTGGCCACCGGCAACACAGGTTTCGGCCATTGATTTGTATCTATAAATTCAATTTCAGTCTATTATATATGTTTGTTTATTAATTTGGTATGCGATTAAAAATTTCGATAATGTTTAATGTCTGCTTTATTATGAAGTATGAAGAGACATTGGTTACATAATTTGGATATTCTTTGCTTTTGGTTGAAAATCATTAGATTATGAGGGGATTGTCTAATAATGATAGCCATGTTAATTTCCAGCTGATGCTAGGTCCTTGGTTCACCAAGCAAGGAATGAAGCTGCTGAATATCGGTTCAAATTTGGATATGAAATGCCAGTAGATGTTTTGTCCAGATGGTATGATGCTATGCTCATATTGTATATAATAGAAGTTAATACCATTTATTTGTGCTTCATGTGGTGATTATTTTATTGTGTGCTTGGGAGTTTGTTTTGATTGTTATGAATCATATACTTTAGAGGTTCTTCCAATATATAGTTTGAGAAACTTTGTAGAAGTTTTAAGTGAGCGGGATAAAAGCAAATGATTTGAATTTTTTTTTTTTAATGTATAGTTAGGGTTACAAATCAGCCGGAGTTGTTCAAAAATATCTTGAGGCTGACTCAATAAAATTGGGAACATGGCTCATGAACAAAATTTGGTAATAATTTATTTATGCTGAAAAAGGCTTGTGTACAGGTAATAAAAATGTAGATCTCGATTGTTTATAAGTAACAATTTAAACCTTCGAAAAGGACTGAGGTCTGTTTGTTTGTTTAGCTAACCTAAACTAAAGCTCATTAGATATTTCTCGACTAAATTGGAAGACATTTGCTTAGACCATTATCTGGGCTTGAAAATCTGCAAATGTGTGCCTAAACAATCCACTTATCAGCTTATTTGAGCTATGTATTGAAGAAATTGGACATTTTCCTGATGTATGAATGAAAAACCTTAACAATGGCCTGCTTCTCTGTTTAATTTCTGAACATATGATGATTACTTGGGTTCTAATGAGGCAACTGACCATAGTTTTGTTTGTATATGTTTGCTTTGAACCATCATAATCAAAATTTTCAATTTTAGTTTTGTTGATAATTTATATCTTGTTGCTTAGTCTAATATGATCCTAACATCATTCTTTATGCATGTAGGATTGCAGACAAGTCACAGGTTTATACCCAGCATGCTTATATGAGACCTCTTGGAGTTGGTAAGTGTGTACTCTCTTTAATTTATTGTGGTTGTTATTATCTTGTATTTTAGTGATTCATACGAGGAATTGTAGTAGTTCATTTCACACTTGCAGATGCACATGTATGCTCCTGTTGGTGTCTTGCTAATCTAGCCTAATCAGCTAATCTTTAACATCCTTAATGTTTTCTGCTGTGAAGTTGCTATGGTTTTGGGTATCGATGAATAGAAAGGGCCTCAACTTTACAAATGTGATCCTGCTGGACATTTTTTTGGTCACAAGGTAGTTGGCAAATTATTTATTTACAAATTTGATTTGATCTCTTGTTATTCTTTTAAAGCATTTTATTCTTGAATTTTGTCAAGACTACGATTTTTTTCGTCTTTTCCATAAAGAGACTACTCTACCAGTTTATTACATTTTAGTTGATGTTGTAAGCATTAGTGCAAGTCCGCATGAATACCTTACACTGGTTATTCCTGGAGTTCAGAAATAGAATTCACCTTACACTGGCATGAAAATGATCAGATAGTTCTTGAATACCTTACCACCTTACATCATCTTCTCACTGAGGGTGGAACTTTCTGATTCCTTGGAAATTTTTCTTTGGACAGAATTTTCATTTCATTCATGTAATGTTGAAACATTGTGAATAAACTTACTTCAGAAAACTGTGTTATTCAAATTGGAACATTTTTTCTAAAGTAAAAGCTATGTATTGCAGGCAACGAGTGCTGGACTGAAAGAGCAAGAGGCAATCAATTTCTTGGAAAAGAAAATGAAAAATGATCCTACCTTTTCTTATGAGGAAACAGTTCAGGTACGTGTCTTATTTTTTCAAAATATTTTCAGTCGCTGAAAGACATAGCATGATTATTCTTATCAAATATACAAAAAGGAAGAGAGGGAGGGGTTCACATCTGTAGTGGGTGGCACAGATTTAATAAAATTTCTAAAATAAACATATTTTTGAATTTAAACATATAAAATAAATTGAAAGAAGGTGATAAGAGGAGATTAAATGGAAAAGGCAAAATGTTCTTTTGTATTTTTGGATAATTGCATCTACCAATGAGTTACAAAATTGATAGTTAGTACTTATGTTACAGTGGCAAATGCAATAAATCAAACTTCTAGCTGCTAATTGGTTACAACAACATTTGCGAGTGATATATTGCATTTTAAATTCTGGGTGAATGGTTGACTAAAAGCTTCTGCTTTAGTATTGTTGAGACTATTTCTGGGATTCGCATCTTTCTCTTCAATATCCAATGCTATCTTGTCAATGAACAAATTCTTTTCAATTTCTGCCCCTTTTTTTTGGATGGGGTTAGAAAAGGTTGAAATATGCAAGTGAAATTACGAGCTTAATTAGAGGTCGTTAAACTATGGATCCAAGGTTTTTGTTTTTTACACCAGCCACACAGTAACTCTATTATTCTGACTGGTGGAAATACTTATTAACCGGTTTTATTTGGTTTTCTTGGAATAATGATGATCTTACACGTAGGAAAAGGAATTGTTGTAATTTGGTCTATCGCCTTACTATTCATATAAACTAAATTGGATGGATTAGGGTGGTTTTTTGTCTTTTTGGAAATAAATATAATAGCATTGTTTGAAGGCCTAATATTGTAAATTTCTAATATTATGTAGACTGCTGTCTCTGCTCTGCAATCTGTTCTCCAAGAAGATTTCAAGGCTACAGAGATTGAGGTATTTATTTTGCCATTTATTATCTTTGAAAATTGATGTTGCATAGGATAAATTAGCCATTGAACTGTTGGAATAGGTGCATGGTGTTTTTTTTTTTTTAAATTATCTGTACAATTAAGAGGCTTTTCAACAGTTGCTGATGTGAATCATTTGATTTTTTGGTAGGTTGGAGTTGTGAGATCAGATGATCGAGTTTTCCGAGTGTTATCATCTGAAGAAATTGATGAACATTTAACAGCCATTAGTGAGCGCGACTGAATGAATTAAGTAGCTGCTGCTTGAAAAACATTTTGCTAGTATTTGAATTCATGTTCTCTAATTGATCTTGTAAGGTTCCAGATATAATGGGGGAGAGAGAGGAATTCTGTTAGCATTTTGAGGTCTATTGTTTCGTATTATGTTGTCTTGTGTTACATTTCAAATTTTCAAGCTATCAAGTCATGTTACAACATCTACAGCCTGCCAGTCATCGTATATCTTATTCTTATAAGAATTAATCTCTATTCTACCGAAATCTTGTATGGATGCCGTCTTCAGGCAACTGCCCCGTTGAGGCCAAGAGTTCTCGAGATAAACATAAACCGCCAGACTAGCTAGTTCTTTCTTATTCAAAACACACATGAAATTACTGTTTTAATCCTTCTGAACTTGTTAAAACACAAATATTTTATGAACGGATTGTTTCCCCTTTTGTCTGTGGAGAAAACCATTTTCCTTGACGACTCGGACAATTATGTAGCTTTCAGAGGCAGTTTCCCGATGAAGTTGGTGTTGAGGCTGCCCAAGTAGAGATGATCATCAAACTCCAAAGCAGAAGTCACAAAGGACATCACCTTTCCATTAGGATCTTCAAACTTTCTGATTACAATGCCATTTGCCGCAACGTTTACTACTGCCGCTTTCTTGTGCAAGGGGGCAACCAGCTTGATTAGTTTTGGAAATGCTGCTAGCAGATGTTTGGTTGCCTTGGAAGTGTGCACAAACTCTAGCCCTGGAGAACTCAACTGCAGCAGCATATGCAAGTTTGTTTAGAAAGTACCCGAAATCTTAAGTATCTTGCTCTATTGGTTAGAAATAAATACCTGCAGTATCGCGATCCAGAAAGAGCCATCTGGGGCGAGTTTGATGTTATCAGGTCCGCCTGGAAGGTTTTCGACAAAAATTTCTGTTTGTTCTTTACTCTCGCCCTTCAGCCAATACTTAAGGCACCTGAATCTGATGAATCCCGAAAATTGGGGGGGAAATAATGCTATGAACTGCAGATACCAAATATATATAATAACTATGACTTGGTGCAAATTAATTCAACTTACTTAATCGTTTCACAGACAACTAAATAGTCTTCATCTTTCGAGAGTGCAACGCCATTAGCGAAGAACAAACTATCAAGCAGAATCGATGTTTCATTCAATGAAGGATCATATTTGAGCAGCTTTCCGTGTGGTTTCGCCTCGAGAAGGTCTAGGCCCCAGTTATGAAGCCCAAATTTGGTGCTTGCCACACTAAAATAAATACTCCCATCTGTTGCCGCGATCAGATCGTCTGCCAAACTGATTAAATCATGCACAAGATAAGTAAACATGAACATGGCCAATCAAATGCATTAAATTCAAAGACACTAGAAAAAAAAATTTAAAAAGAATATTGTTACTTTATTCTGGATCCATTGACATGTGATGCAAGAACTGTTACTCCCTCTTCTGTAACCTTAAGCAAACCCTTATCTGCGTCGCATACAAGTATTTCATTTTCCTGTGTTGTTGTGATTCCAAGTAAAGTATCACCCCCAATCAGCTTCCAATTCTCCCAGGTTCCATTTTTATGCAATCTTTTAATCCAACCATCTCTTGTGGCCGTATAAAGGACACCGTTTCTGTCCACACAAACATCTTCTGGGCCGTTCAAAATTCCTTCTCCAAGTCTAGTCACACTCTACAACATGAAATCATGCACAAATACCATTGAAACAAATTTGACCAAGAATATTTACCCGATTCAACAATTACACACAACTCAAAATGATTGATAATTAAAGAAGAAGAAATCTAAGAGGTTTGGCTAAACGTTACGTGGTTCGGCACTAGGCCTGTTATATCCACGGTGATAAACGATCTGAGATGGCTTCATTCATCAACTGAAGGATTACAGGTCTATTCATGAGATTACAAACTACCCCTTAGGATCAATTGTCACTTCAAAAGACTCACTGTGCACACAGTTATGAGCTTCACACGATTTGCTGTTAATCATCAGCTCTCTCTCTCTCTCTCTCTCTCTCTATATATATATATATTTATATATTATATACATGCTAGAACTAGCTACTAGCTACTTACCTGTATATCGCTGGTTGTGGGAATGAGAGAAGCTGAAGATGCTGGGGGCAGTAAAAGCAAGTCTGGGGATATTGGTGAGAAGAAGAAGATTTGAAGTGTAAAAGCAAGCAAACATGAGAGCACGATGCCGGAGCACACCGGAACGCAGCGTTTTGATGATGAACCAGTGGTCGGTGGTGGGTTACTGCTTGGAGTCATAATTAAGCATGTGGCAATGATCCGTTCCAGTTTGGTGTGGTATGGCGATAAAATTTTAATTTTTGCAGAGGATAGATTATTTCCCAGTGAAAGAATATCAAGTGCGTTTAGGATAATAAAGTCTGTGAATGTAAGGCTGTGCTCGTTGATATGGGTGGGATTAGCAAAATCTTCCGCCAATTTCCTCTCTTCTCGGAATGGACCTCACCTCAGGTACTGTAATTGTCCTCACTTAATCTCCACAAATATAAGTCAATGTAGATAGGAGTTATTTTTTGCTATATTTGATGCTTTTGTATTAATTTTAATGTTTGTACCATTAAGTACTGGCTGATGATTGCATTTGGGAGGTTCAAAAGTGATTTTAAAAAAATTAAAACTAATTTTAGTATTCGATAAATTTTTTTAGAAATTATTTTTGCCAAAATCATTCCATTTTATAGTAGATTTTAAAAAGTAAAGAAGGAATAACTTTTTAAAATCTTATTTTGAGAAATATTTTTATATTTAATATAATTTCATATATATCTTCATATATTACAAAAATCTAAAATTATCCTTGTTAGCTAGAAAATAAAATCATCAACTTTAAATAGATTATTATTATTACCAATTATATTGAGATAAAAAATAAAAAATAAAATTAATAATATAAAATATTTACTTCAGTTATCAGTTGTTATATGTTCACAATAAAAAAATAATTTTATATACATGTTTACAAATGTTTAAATAAATTTTATTCGACATTATATCTATTTCAGTCATTTTATTTATTTTTAGTAATTTAACAGTAAAATTTACTAAAGACATACAACTGTTTTTAAATCTCATAACACTTTTAAAAATAAAATTTACCAAACGTTGAACTAATTCTCTTTCCAATTAATTATTTCTATAATACACCTAACAACAATTATTTTATAAGGTACAACATTCCCAAACTAACTCTAAGTTATTTTTACTAACCTTTAAGGAATCCAAATATAGTATAAATACTACATATTATAAAATGTTGAACAATAAAACTACTAACTTCTTAATAACATACATGTTCCTAGATTGAATGGTAGGCCAATAACCCTATCAAAGAAATAGTACCTTTTTTTAACAATAATGTTAGAAATCTCAACATTTGAGTCATAACTTAACTCCTAAATGTCATGTGTCACTCATTTATTGAATGATGAATTTTATAACTTTTAAAATTACTTAACCACCATCCAATAAACGAATGTTACATTAATTGAGATTCAAATTGAGAACTAAATGTTGGATGCCTAACATTGTTATTTCTTTTTTAATTAATAATTCAACACATAATTGGTGTCCTAAGAAAGCCACTCTGCGACACTGGAGCTAAACCTTAGCTTCAACAATATAAAAAAAGAAAGAAGTAAATAAATAAATATAACGGAGATTTATGCGAAGTCTTAAAATGCTATATAAAACAAGTTTCTATGGCAAAGTGTGGAATGCCAAACCAATAAAAGAAATATTACTTAAACTAGTGTATCCAATTTTCATTAATAATATGCGCCAAAACCTTTATCAATAAACTTTTTTCGTTCTTTTATGAATAAACATCAATATGGAAGAAATGTGGTAGTACGTTAAGAAAAACATTTTGAGTACAAATATACCTCATTTACACAAATTTAATCCTGTTATTAAATAAAATAAATATTCATATTTCGTTTGCTGACAATTTACAACTCATTAATTGGATGGTGACAGTGACGAAGCGAGGATTTTATTTTACGGTGGGCTAAAATGATTTTAGTGAAGGTATTAATTACTAGATTTTTTTAGTGTGGGCTATATTGAAATTATTATTTAAAAAATGTTATATGTATGTATTTTGTTGAAAGATTTATCATTGAAAATAAAATAAGAATGAAAAAAATTATATTTAATTATATTTTAAGAAATTTAAAAATAGAAATTGAGTTGGCTCGCAAATTGTTAAGTACTTGATTAAGAAAATTATGAAAAAAAAAATTATAAATTATTCCTATGAATCAAGGGATATATTGAAATAAATCATAGTATCGAATATAAATTGAACTTGACATGTTTTTATTGTAAATCAAATTCTTTATTTTTAGGATAAAAATAAAATTAAAGCATTTAATACTTTTTTTAAATCATCAAAGTTAGAGGTAAAGAATGAGTGAGGCTCAGATAGAGAGAAATGAGTTGAGGTTGAGATGGATAAATTTAAAAAATTCAAAGAAAAATTAAATATTATAAAAATTAATAATATAACATTATAAATTAATTTATTTAGAAGGATTTATTTAAACATTTTCCTAAAATTTGAATGGAATATATAACCCATCTTAGGATGTGTTTGGGATTGAGGTTGGATAGCTGTAATTTAAAAGCTATAGCAGTAAAGTATTTGGTAAACATTAACTGTTGTAACTTGAAACGTATGTTGATATGATTTTTCACTTGTATAATAGATAATCTATTATATCTTTAATAATTTTATAATTTTGTCAAAATTATTATTTAAAATTTATATTTACTATATATTATCAATTTTTATTTTATAATTACGATTTTTTTTTCACAACAGCTGCATCTTAAAATGTACAATACCTCAATCCCAAACACACCCTTAGTCTCCAGCTGGCTTCACCACTGGATAGTGAGATAAAACAATTTATTCACTTTATTCTTGTAAAAAATGATCGACTACTTAATAAATGATATATCATATGTCGCGTCATTTAAAATAAAATTTAAGATAAAAATTTGAAAATTATATTATTGTTGAAATAAAATATATTACATCATTTGGGTAATTAAAATATAGTAAAATTTCAATTCATATATATATTGTAAAATTCTTCATACACAAAAAGAATAATTAACGGTCTATTCATGCCACAAGGTTGCGGAGGCATTATGATTTCAGGTACCTTCCACATTATAAAATTGAGCAGGGGTGGACCCATTTGCGGTATAGGCTTGAGAAAAAAAAAATCAATTTATTAATTATCTTTCTACACTCTCTTTTTAATTAAAAAAATTTATTATCTAAATAATTTCTTAAACAATACTTAATTAATTTTTTTTCTATTTTTCTTCCCAATTTCATTAATTCTCATCAATTCATCCATATATATTATTTTAGCTGCAATTATTATCACTAACTAAGAAAAATAAAAACTCACCATTTAAAAATAAATATTAACAAATTTTATCAGTTATGCAAATTAATGAATATCAAAAAATTATTTTTTACCAATCACAAAAACTAATGAATTTAAAACAAAATTATTTTATATAGAAAACTTAAAATATAGATAATGATATACTAAGAAATTAAGTGTTTAATTTATAAAATGTAAAAGTAGAGAGAACATGTAATTGTATGATAGAGAGTGAAAGTAAATAGTGAAAGATAATTCTGATATTTTAATTGTTAATAATAAATTTATTTTTTAAAAGTGGATGTAGAAAAAAATTTGGCCGATTCTAACTAATCCCACCCTTTGCAGAACTGACATCATTACTTAATTACAAAACTGACATCGCAAAACTGCCGCATTCCCCAGTTATGTGTTTTGACTTTTGACCCTCCCTTTTCATCTTCATTCCACGATCAAGAGAACAATCTTCCAGCCAGTTTCATCCTTTTCATGAGTTTAATTTTTTCCAGTGATTCTTCCAGGTAAAACTTGTACTTTATTATTAATTTATTAAAATTACTCATCTTATTATCATTTTTTTTTTATTTGTCATACTTGTTTAGGATTTATTTTGGATAGATAATTAGGGATTGAAATATATATATAATTGACACAATTAAATTTCTTAGCCTCTTGGACAATAAATTTGTAGCAGATATAGACATATAGTATATATATAATTGGCACAATTAATTAATTGTTGTTTTTTTTTTGTTACTTATAATATTTTTTAAAATTTAAAAAAAATGAAGAACTTTCAGTTATCTAATTTATTTAAGTAATTAAATAATTTATTCAAATTTATTAATTAATTGATTCAAATAGAGACGATTCGTGAGTGAGGCGGGGGAATAACCCATAACGAAGAAAGGCAGCAAACAGAGGAAGCGGTTGAGGAGAGAAGTATCATTAGCCATTTAGCCGCATGGGATAATCTTTCTGGTTTCCTACCCTTTCACCTTTCCTAGTTCCTACTCCTTAATGGCTTTGATTCTTAATCTAATTTCTTCAATTCGTCTCCATTTGGCATTTGGCTGGTGATTCAACGTATTTAGATTGTCCTTTTATTTTTCTACCTTCGGTATCTAATCGTTTTGCTTAGTGTAAATAGTTTTACGGATAAGAGTACTGATGTCCCCTTATTAGATATATATTTTATTTTTTTGCCTAAAATGAAATTTCATATTCACTTTTGACTGCACGATATCACTTTTTCTGGAAAAAAAAACCCAGGTAAATAATGATTGGTTCTAGATCCTCCCTTAAAATTCAGATGATCCATCCTCATTCCTAAGTCCTAACATCAACCAACGCCCCATTGCAAAAATTAACCCAGTTATGCTTATATGTAATATTCCAAGATTAATAGTATTTAGCGAGTCTATTTGAAACCCTAATGAGTAGGATGAACACACAATCATATTTATATGAAATTTTATATTACTAAAATACCCACGATTGAGTTCACTATTTATTATTAAGGGCAATCCTCCGCTATTATCAAGATTAGTCACTACACCCATTCAACAGGGTTATAAGAACATAAACACACCTTAATACTGATTTAATCAATTCGGGAACAGAGTTTTCCCTGAGGAAACCATTTTCTCTCGACACAAGTTATGCAGCTTAACTCAGTTGCACTTTCCCTATGAAGTTAGAGGTGAGGCTAATCATGTAGAGATGATCATCAACCTGCAAGCCTGAGGTCACAAACGACATCAACTGTCCGGTAGGATCAACAAGATTTCTGATTATAGTGCCATCTTCTGCAACATTTATTAAGTGTGCTCCGCCGCCTAAGGTGATGAATCGAGAGAACAGTTTCGGATATGCTGCTAGAACATGTTTGATTAGCTTGGAACTGTTTAAAACCTTCATCCTCCTAGCATCCAACTGCAGCAGCATTGTGCAAGTTATTAAACAAAAATCTCAATTACGTATTTTTGCTTTGAAAGATTCTTTGGCCTTTTTTTAAAAACAATATTTTTAATACAACTATAGAATTTTAATACCTTTATTATTGCAATCCAAAATGTGCCATCTGGGGCAAGGTTGATGTTATCAGGTGCACCTGGTAGGTTTTCAGCGAAAGTTTCTAATTTCCCTTTACGCTCGCCCTTCAGCCAATACTTACGGCACCTGAATCTGAACCCAAAAGAGATGAATGATATTACATATACATAGTTGGGATACGTAATTTCTATTCCAAATGATGGGGAAAATTATATGTCATCATTTGATATGTGGTGTAATATTATCACAGTTATGGTGAAAAAATAAAGTCAACCAACGTCCAACACATGTCAAATAAAGATTCTATGCATGCAAAGTTTTACTCAATAGAGAATCAATTTACAACAGACACTAGATGGATATAATTATAAGTCAAATAATTGATTCTACTTACTTCCATGATTCACAAACAACAACATAATCTTCATCTCTTGAGAGTGCAACGCCATTAGCAAAGTAGAAACCATCAGCCACAAGTGTTGTTATATTGGATGAAGGATCATACTTGAGTAGCTGACCATGAGGTTTCCCCTCAAGAATATCCAGGCAATACTCGTGGGGTAAATATTTGGAGCTTGATACAGTAAAATATAAACTACCATCTGATGCTTCAACTACATCATTTGCAAACCTGTTCAAATTGTGCAACAAATGATAAGTAAATGTTACAAATTAAACGTCCTCTGTTTCTCCAGTTATCAACAAACAACAGGATGCTCATAAGAGGGACGGCCGATCTCACAAAAGCAAAAGATGTCTTGATTTGTCTATAAAACTACACAAGTGCATAAAGAACATCAGAATAAGTGGCATGTTTTATCTTGCACAGATGGCTCATCTAAATTGATCAAACGTTTGTTCACATGTCGTTTCTTGAAGATAAATCTAGTAAGAGATCACCAGCAACTCTCGCAAAATTGATTTCTTCTGAGTCATCATGACGAGGCAGTAGCTAGTGATGCACTGCCAAATGCAAACGGTAAGATTGCACATGCAGGAAGAGCGGAGGAATTAAAATGTTCTGTTCTCAGTATGAGGACAGTTACCTCAGTTTAGAACCATTGACGTATGATAAAAAGTTCTCTACGCCGTCTTCGCTGACCTTGTGCAAACCCTGAAACAAGAATAACAGTTAACAAAGTCCATGACTTTAATCTAATAAACTTAATTAACTAGGAGTGACGAGATAAGGCTCACGTTTGCGTTGTCGCATATAATTAGATGGCCTTCTTTGGTCGATGTAAGTCCAACTAGAGTTTGACTGTCAATAAATTTCCAATTGACCCAAGTTCCATCTTGCAATCTCTTGATCCAACCATCTCTTGTAGCTGTATATATCACGCCATTTTTATCCATAGAAGCATCCTCCGGGTGATTCACACTTCCCTCTCCAACTTTAATAAAATCCTAAGCAATAATTAAGAAAACATTAATCAATTAAAAATTAACACAACCTAGCAGGAGGCAGCAGCTAGCCAATGAAATAAAAAAAAAAATCCCGTAAAGCAAACGACAACAACAACAAGATTTAAGGAGCAAGGCACCTGTAACTGAGTGGCTGACAACACAGCGGGCTGGGGCACCTCATCCAAGACTGGAGATATTGGCGAGAAGTAGACGATTTGAAGTAAAAAAGCAATCAAACAGACGAGCAAGAACCCAAACGAATAACAAGCCGGCACAAAGAGTTTTGATGAGGTCCTCCCTTTCTTGCTGGTTTCTGGTTCTGTCTTCCTGCTAGGAGCCATTGCTCACTAGCTGCTTTGCTACCTACTAACGCCAAGCTCAAATTTATTTCCTCTGCTCGCGGTTCTTCTACAATCTTCTCTTTGCCTATTATGTCCCATCAACCCACTCACTGGATTCTTATACACCACGTTGACGGATAATGTCTGAGATCACACGGGAGGCATTTGTCGGTTCGGTTGGTTTTTTATCCATCCGAACCGACCGAGCGGCTCGGGTTTTGAAGCCTCCTAACTAATCCTATAGATAAATCGTAAATAGTAGGTAAGAGCCTTTTCATAATGGCAGAAGCTAACATCTGCAGCTGCAACCATGGGATGCGTACATCCACGCGATGCTGCCAGCTACTAACGTCACGCGACTCGCGAGTATGGCGTTGGCGAAAGTGCACAAAGGTAAAACTCATAACTCAAAAGGCACTTTGTGTAGAGAGAAATGTGTTCTGCGACTGGCATTAAGTAGAAAGGTGCTTTCTAGAGGCGATTTTGTTTTAGCTTTGTGGTGCACATTAAAATACTCATTTTTCATATAAGATTAGACAAAAGAATAGAATAGTTTGAATAAGATTAGACAAAAGAATAGAATAGTTTGAATAATGTGTTGTTTTTTTGACCACAGGAAATATAGCTCGCTAAAGTTAATTGGTGGGCCGTAAATTTATCACCCACGGGCCACGGCCTCCACTCGCCCAATTGAGGGCACTGATTCCAACCTCATCTCCTTCTGGATTCAATTTCAAATGTTCCTTTTTTTTTTTTTTTCATTTTTTTCATTTATGGGTGGGAATAGAACTAGGCAGTGTTTACTTTTTAGAGTGGGAGTGTAGAGTGTGGATTCCTTCCACTCCAGTGTTTACTTACCTTAAAAGAGGGAGGAGTGAGATTCTCACTCCGTGGATCCCACCTAATTTTGGAGTGGAGAGTGGGATTCCCACTCCCATGAGGGGAGGTGGGAGTGATAATCCACTCCCCCCTCTTCCCATTTTACCCTCATAATTAAATTAAATAAATAATATTTAATAAAATAAATAATATCATATTTATTAAAAATAATAATTATAACATATTTATTTTATTAAATTTAATAAAATAAAAATAAATAAATATTATATTTAAATTAATAATATTAAACATTAATTTTAATAAATATTAATTATTTATTTAATTAATAATAATAAATATTTTATTCTAAAAAATTAATTTTGTACTATATTATCAATAATAATATTTCATTTGTGTTGCTATTATTAATAATTTTTATTCACATAATTTAAATTAAAATTAATAAAAAATTATGATTTACATAATTAAGAATATTAGTAATTATTATTAATTTATAAATATAATAAAATATTTATTTTATTTTCCAAATATATTTTTTATTAATTTTTTAATTACAAATTATAATTCTTTACATAAGGATAAAATTGTAATTTAAAATAATTTATTCCCAATCCAAGACAAAGTAAACAAATAATTAGGATTCTGATTGATAATTCATACTTTCATTTAGTCTAAGTAAACACCCTACTCCCACTCCACACTCCTAATCCAAAGATTCCCACTGCAATCCAAAAAGTAAACGCAGCACTAGAATATATCGTATTACAGAAGTCAAGATCTCGTTAATTACGTGCATTATTTAAATATGTTCTAGATCCTTTGGCTTTCACACTCTCTATCAGTCCCATAGTGTGTGTATAAACCATTTGAAAAATCTATTCACTCCACACTGTTGGCATCATTTTATCACATGGCCGGCTACCCAACAGCCCCGCAATCATCATGCTCCTTTGAACTTTATCATCATTTTAGTTACATCCACGTATTTCTTCCAACAAATAAATGTTCACTTTTTTTTCTTTTTTCTTTTTTGTTCTTTGTTCTTTTGCTGGTTGATCTTTTTATTTATTTATATTAAATGCTGTTTTTAAATATTTTCTAGCTTATTTGCATTTTGTTTTAACCAACCAAATGCATTTTTAATTTTTTAGACAAACAATTAAACACATTTTCACTATTTTCATTTTTGAATACTTTTTTTAAAAAATAAACTATCAAATACGTTTAAAAATTTGGGACAATTTTATTTTTCAAAACAGGTATTGAATAGAATTATAAAACTGAGCAATTAGATAAATATATAACTTTAGATACCGTTTGTATTTTGTTTTATCTCAAACATATTTTAAACTTATATAATAAATAAATTTTTAAAAAATTATGTCATGAAACAAATAAAATAAAATTGTCAATTTCAATACACATATCGTAGATAATAAAATTCTTTTTTTAAAAAAAAAAAGAAAAGAAAAGAAAATCTACATACCTCTACTCTTAAAAAATTCCAAATTTCACCTTCCAGAAGACTTCGATAAATTTAAAAAATTCCAAATTTCTTAGCTAAAAGAGATTCGTTTTGGCCAATATAGATGTCACGTCAAACACTAAAATATTGCAAAGTAGAAACATTTTTGCTTGCATCTAAGTCTGTGCTGTTGAAACGATTTATGCAGCTTTCACTTCAGTGGCAATTTCCCAATGAAGTTGGAGTTGATGCTGGCCAAGTAGAGATTTCCTTGGAACTCCAAAGCTGAAGTCACAAATGAGATATTCTTTGCATTAGGGTCGTTAAACTCCCTGATTATACTGCCATTTGCGGAAACCTTCACTACTTTTGCTGCCGCTCCCTTGCCTGTGCTCATCAGTTGATTTATCAGTTCTGGATGTTCTTCCAACAGTTGCTTTCTGTTCTTGGAGCTATGCACAGTCTCCACCGCACTAGAATTCATCTGCACTGCTTGATTAGCATCATATGTATGCACAGTACTAATCAATTTAGATTAGTCGCAAATGTTGTTAAATATAAATTTTAAATACCTTGATTAAAGAAATCCAAAAAGAACCATCTGGGGCAAGGTTGATGTTATCGGGTCCACCGGGAAGGTTTTCAATAAATATTTCTCTGTCTCTTTTATCCCCGAGCTTCAGCCAATGCTTAATGCACCTGAATCTGAACCCCGAGTATAGAGAATTAAAACAAATTGAAGTGTATAAATATATAATTAGTTGATTTTGTGCAATTAAACTCGACTTACTTCCACGATTCACACACAACCACAAAGTCTCCATGTTTGGAGAGTGCAACGCCGTTGGCAAAGTACAAACCCTCCAGCACGATTGATACTTGTTTCGATGAAGGATCGTATCTGAGCAGCTGGCCGTGAGGTTCTCCCTCAACAAGGTCTAAGTAATACGCTTTTGGTGCAAATTTGGTGCTTGATACGGTAATATATAAACTTCCATCTGATGCTTCGATCACATCATTTGCAAACCTGATCAAATGGCACAAATGGATCTTAATCATGGTGGAATTTTGTACAGGGTCCTCTCTCTTCGTGCCGATAAAAGAAAAATTCAGGAAAAAATAGCATTTGATTGAAATATAGTTATCCCAATTATTGTACATTTACGTTTGGTCCTCTTCTTTTTACAATTTTTTTTTATGTAGCCTATTAAATTTGATCATTTCCTTCTTGGTTTTATAATTAAAAAAAATTGTAATCAAATTGACAGTCGATTGGAGGATCGAGAGCTGGAGAGAAAATTTAATTTTAGAATATCAATTTTTTTAGTTTTAAATATATAAAAATTTTCTATGTCCAAAAATAAGGGTCCAGAGCACTTGGTGTTTTATGGTCTAGTGTTCAAGTGCAAATAATAGAAATATACTGTTAAGTGTGAATAACGGGAACATATAAGACTTATGTGTTAAAATTTTAAAGCTTTTAACTTTTTCACTTTTCAGCAAAATAAGAGGGAACACAAAGTAATTTGGCAAAGATGGGGTACGGTGCATCCGGGGTATCATGTCTTTGTCCCAGAATAAATGGCTTTTTTTTTCTTTTTTTTTTCAGCTAATCAATTAGTGTTAGTTACTGCTGAAAATGTAAATGCCAGTGAATTCTGTATATAAACTAATTTAAAATCCCACCAAATCAACAGCGAGGAATCGCTTATTTGTGGCTATTTTGATTTCACTGGTAAAAATTCCCAGCAAAAAGTAGACTCATTTGACTTTAAGAACTTTTTTTTTTTTTCTTTTTTTGTTAAAGGTAACAGCTTATGATGAAGTAAAGGAAAAATAATACTAAAAAGTTGAACTTAGTAATCTAATTTTGTTACCTTAGTTTGGATCCCGTGACATGTGATGCAAGAACCGTTACGCCATTTTCGCTAACCTTGAGCAAACCCTGATCATTTTTGAATAACAAAGATTATTTTTCAATTTATGAATAAGTGCCCACATATACATTTAATCAGCTGTGTACTTATGAGGAATTATTGATGCATGCCATCATTTTCTTGGAATGTTCAATTCACGCAACAAAGCTTGAGAGCTGTCTCACCTTGTCAGAGTCGCAAACAATTAGATTATTTTTTTCCTTTGTTGTAGTGATTCCAAGTAAAGTTTGACTGTGTATCAGTTTCCAGTTCTTCCAGGTTCCATTATTTTGCAATCTCATGATCCAACCGTCTCTAGTAGCTGTATAAACCACACCGTTTCTATCTACAGCAACATCCTCTGGGTAGTTAACAACTCCTTCTCCAAGTTTAATCAATCCCTACAGGAATTTATGAACAAAAAACTAATAGTAGTAATTCACAGTGGCCACAAATATAGGGCATTGCAAAATAAGTGAACTAAACACAAACGTAACAGGTAACTCAAAAGCAAACAAAACCAACGCATAAAAAGGATAGCTCTTAAAGTACCTGAAAAGTGCTGATCATGGGGAGAAGAGAATCTGAAGATACTGGAGGCAAGGAGAAGAAGATTTGAAGCGTAAATGCAAGTAAACAAGCTAGCATGAAGCCAGAAGGCATCCAGAATTTTGATGAGGTCCTCTCGGTGGTTCGTGGGGTACTCTTCGGAGGCATGAGCTTCAAATCTGCTTTAGTTTGGTATGCGGCCGGGAAGATTTATAGAGAAGTAATTGCGGGGAAAATTTACGCCATCCCACGTAATTTGACATAATTGATAAAGAAGCCCTTTCATTGCATAAATTGAGGTGTCATTTGGTGTGATATTCATTGACCGGATGATTTTGTAAATTTTTTTAATTCTCCATTTTACTCTTCATGTGATGAAAGTCAGATAATTTGGGATGCAATATATATTTTTTAATTAAGGACGACATGCTTCCAAAGTTTGATATAAAATTCATATTAAAAAAAATTATTAGCATTAGGAATCCTAACATTTGAGTCTTAATTGATGTGATATTAAATATTCATTCATCAAGGTAAATTTAAGAGCACTCATATGTAATGTAATGAATAATCAATGCAAATATTACTAAAAGGATAAAAATATAGATATTTTACAATTCATATACCCTAAATAGGAAAGTCCTAATTTTAAAAAACTGGTCAAGGATTGAACAGAAGACTAATTTAATTTTCGTAGAATAGATTGCAGATCGTAAATCTCATTCGTATGTTGTTACGGATTACCCTTTTGCATCCATTTTCATACAAAACGAAAGAAACTGGTTCTAACCGAGCATTTGGGCTTGACTTCTTGCAAAACCAGTGGTCAAATGGTGTTCGCATAATTAGCGTTACTGTCGATTTGCTTAAAAAGAAAAAGCAAATTTGGGTCCATTGTTGCCGAAATTGCCGGCCATTATCATTGTAACTGAAAGGGGGAGCAAATCACGTTTTTCACATGTTTGTTTAATTAATTTATATAAAAATAAAAAAATTTGAATGAGACAGCCAATGTTACTCGTTAGTGCACTTTGGGCCTCCTCATCATCATTACTCTTACCGTTTTATTGCAATTTTTAAACATTTGTGGGGGTATGTTTTCGAGGAGGGGTTTCAAATATTAGAGTGATGCTATTAGCACCCCATCAAAATTCTTTTAAAACTCCTCTCGTGTGTTTATAATTTTAACCTCTAATAAAATGACAAAAAAAACCAGTTTCTTTTTCTCAAACTCAAATAGCAGATTTCTCTCTTTCTCTCGCTCTGCATTTATCGTTACCATCGGTTCTTGTTTGCATCTTTGCTGTAAACCTACGATGAATTCTTTATTCGAAATGCTAAATTAGGAATCGTGTATACAAAAGAAATAAATAATTTAAGTTTTAGTTTTAATGGGAAGTTCAAAAGAAATTTTTTCTATTCTATATACGCACTTGACTAGTGAGTTTCACAAGTGTTAATTTGCATTTTTAGGTTTAAAATCTGTACAAATCATTCAATGATTAGTATAGCAAATATCAACGAAAGGAAAAAATTCTTAATTATTTCTTAAGAAATGTAATAATTTATAGGGTTTAAAGTTTGATTGCAGCTGCAGTTCTGACTTCACCAATAGTTATATTGTTGTCAAAATCATGGTAGCTTCTTTTAGAAAGCTTTTTTATTCGTCATGGGAGAGTTTGTAGTTCATTTCTTTTGATCGAAGATCTATAATAATACACTAAATTAGATAATTTTGCGGTCTAATGTTATCTTTCCATAAAATCTTTTAGGTCTTCGTTGGAAAGAGATAAATAAGGTCATTTATGAAATTAACCCATGGGGTGATATTAGTGATCATTTTATTTTAATTTTCGTAGCAGGTGCTTTTTAAAGAAAAAAAGGTTTTATTAGAGTAATTGAGGGGTGCCAATAGTCCCACTCTAAATATTATCATATCTCAGATTATTTAATATTCAGAATGCATACATTGCGACTTTCAACAAATGGGCCGCAATTGGCACAGTGATTTCATTTCGTTGGTGGTGAAACTCTGTTTTAATCCGCATTTTTTTTCCCCTTAATCTTCTCCGCATAAAATTCAGTAGTGATTAAAGTACTGATACCGAATCCATGACCTTCTCCAGTAGAAGCAATCCACTACCAGTCGGCCGTGGCCAAGAATTCAAGAGAAAAACAACCATACCAGACTAGCTGACTAGGTCTCTTATTCCATATAAAATAGTACAGTTTTGATTTTTCTGTAATTGATCAGACGGAAACACTTAGAAACATAATAGGGTTCCCATCTTTGTCCTAGCTATAGAAACCATTTTTCCTTTAAAACATCAAACAAGCTTATCCTCTATTATTACTTATTATTCAGGTGTCCACGGACTCAAAACCGCATTTAACGACTAGCTAAGCTGTGCCCCGTTTACAAAGGTCTCAGTGGAAGTTTCCCAATGAAGTCGGAGTTAATGCTAGCCAAATATAAATTGTTATCATGGCCCTGAGCTGAAGTCACAAAGGATATATCCGTTGCATTAGGGTCGCTGATTTCCCTGTTCAAACGGCCATCTGCTTTAACATTTACTACTGCTGCTGCCGCTTGCTTGCCCATGGGGATTAGTAACTGAATCAGTTCTGGATATGCTTCTAACAGTTGTGTGCTTTCCTTGCAACTTTGCAAAGCCTGAATTCCTTTAGGATCCATCTGCAGCAGCATATGCAAGTTATTCAGATTAGCTGCGTAGTTTTTTCTATCCAGAATTCTCAAGTATACATGTGTCTTTGCTTTGAATGATTTTTCGTTGGACCCTCCTTTTCTTTTCAAAAGAACCAATGAGATAAATTTAAGTACCTTGATTATAGAAATCCAAAAAGAGCCATCACGAGCAAGATTGACATTATCAGGTCCACCAGGAAGGTTGTCAATGAATATCTCTCTGTCCGTACGTCCGCTGACCTTCAGAAAATGCTTAACGCACCTAAATCTGAACCCCAGTAGAGATTTAAATGTACAGCAAGTACTAAATAGAAATAATAAGTCTGACTTTGTGCAATTGATTCAACTTACTTCCATGATTCACAGACGACCAAAAAGCGTTCATCTTCGGAGAGTGCAACCCCATTAGCAAAATACAAACCATCAAGCACGAGAGATGTTTGATTGGTTGAAGGATCGTATTTCAGCAGCACTCCATGAGGTTCTCCGGAAACCAGGTCTAGATAATACTCTGCGGGTGTGAATTTCGTGCTCGATACAGTAAAATATAAACTGCCATCTGATGCTTCGATCACATCATTTGCAAACCTGATCAAATTATGTAAATGATAATAAATGTTCTTGTCAGTGGCCGTGGCTAGGAGGAAATTATATTATAGCTTGGCCTAAACTAATATGATCTTTAAATGAACTTTTATGTGTTTATTGAATTCTTGGGTATGGGCTTATTGGATTTTCATCTAAAGTCTGAATTTGGATTTTTCAAAGGTATTTTGGAGAATTTAGTTTGTTTATTTATTTTTCTAACTTATATCTAATTATGAGACATTTATATTTAAATAAAAAAAACTTTTCCAACTCTCATATGAATAAAAAAGGTCCAAATAGAAAGTTAATGTTGTATCTAGACTACACCACTAATAAATATTCTACACAACCTTAGTTCTATTATTTTAATTATGTTTCATTCCTCTCAATAATATTTTTTAATTTACTTATAAACCAAAAACAAACCAGAAAGGGCGTATATTGCATTTTGGTTTTGACTATAAATAAAAGAAAACGAGAAATAAAATAATGCACTTTACTTATAAACAATAAATTTTTTTTAATTAGTACTTAAGTTATAAAATCCATAACAAGTACATATAACTTTTACAAGGGTAGAAATGTAAATTATTGAGGTTTCATATGTTCTTCATCTTGAAAACAAACAACTTACCATTTGCAGTCAGACATTAGAAAATAAAAATAAATATATCATTTAGATATATGCATTCAAACCCATTCAGATTTTAAATAAAAAAGCAAACACTGCCTTACAAATTGCTATGTACATATAACGATATTTTTTAGATAATAATTAATACAAAAAATGCTTATTTAAGGAGATGTTACCAAAAAAAAAAAAAATTATCAAGGACAGTGCAAACACTATTTATCTTAGTAGAGGAAAAAAAAATCATTAATAATTTTTTCATTTTATCTAAGCATATAAGAGATTGTCTAAGAGTTAGCCTTCTCTACCGCAGCCTTTAGGGTTTACATTTTGTATTATTAGTTATTTATAATCTATAATTATATTATTTTTATAAACATTACATACTATTATAACATTAATATCGATAAATTAGTAAATATACTTGAGCTATAGAATTATCCTAACAAATTAATCTCATGGGAGTTCTTAAGCTTATGGGATTATTCTATGGGCCAACGATAATTTTAATGCAAAGTTGTGTATGCACTAAATATAGAATATAATAAATTTTTTTATGAATTAGTCAAATTTCAAACTTATTATCATACCACCAAACGCACCTGAAAAGTACGTATTAATTATACAATGTCCCAAACACCATCTAAAATGCTTAATTTTTTTTTTTTTTGTTGGTATAATTGAAACCTAGCATTTTATTTAAGAAACCCTATTATAAAACAGAAATGCTATTTACAAAATGGATTGGAAGATTCCTCATTTGGTAAGAGACACCTCCAAGCCAAGATGGTATGATATATTTTGTGTCTAATTCGAAGAAGTGACAAAATCTTGCACATGGCTCATTTTAAATTATTACGTTCTTGTTCATTTATAAGTCATATGTAATAGAGAATACGTGACTAAGGGGTCATCATATCGAAGACATGCAATCACTGTCCACTGATGACAACTTGTTCAAAAATTGTCTCGTTCTTGGTCGTGAATAGGCAGTGTTTGTTAACCTACGCCTTAGCTTGCACATGCCAAGATTCCCCAGCACAGTTTTAGAACAAGATGCTTACTTTAGTTCCACGAGTTTGACACTTCTTAGCTATTTCGCAGACATGTGCATGGCAAAATGTTATTTTAGTTATTAGATGATATAATTACCCTGTGAATCCATGTACTTAAAAAAATTACCCAAAATCTTCCAGTTCATGATTACTTTTTACGTATTGTAAGTTAGATTCATTTGAATTTTAAGTTATTTTAGGCAAAATATTATTTTACACTTGAAAAATTAGATCTAATAACTATGAAATTAACATCAAACACGTTTTAGTAGTTAATTTTTAAGATTATTAAAAAAAAAATTCTCTCAAGTTGGCGAAATCCTAGTGACCAAAAGAGAATTTACTTTGAATAAAATTTTAGACCGAGGACTCCTAACAAAGCGTCAGAAATCAAAAGTGATCCATCCTCTGAATAATAAAACATGGCGTAGCAAATAAGCATGCACTTGTTGAGACAAAACGAACCAGAATTTGTACCTTAATTGGGAACCGTTGAATTGTGATACAAGAACGGTTACGCCTTCTTCGCTGACCTTGAGCAAACCCTGATGATCAAATTGGAATAACAAAGTTGATCTTCAAATTTTATGAATTAGTGCACATATACAGGCTTAAACAGCAGTGTATTTCTGACGAATTATAATATTGCATTGCCATTATATTTAAAAAAAAATTCAACTAACACAAAGAAACCTGAGAGTAGTTGTCTCACCTGTTGAGAGTCGCACACAATTATTACGTTATTTTCCTTTGTTGTTGTGAGTCCGAGTAATGATTGACTGCCTACCTGCTGCCAATCTTCCCAGGTTCCGTTTGGGTGCATTCTCTTGATCCAACCATCTCCAGTAGTTGTATATAGCACACCGTTTCCATCTACAGAAACATCCTCAGGGTGGTTCACAATTCCTTCTCCAAGTTTAATCATACCCTTCAGGAATTCATGAAACAAATCAGTGGTGTGTATTCACGCCGGCCACAACAATTATAAATAAGTGAACTTTTCAACACAAACGTAACAGCTAGCTATAGACAAAACGTAAAGCAAACAATTACAGGTTTAAAGGAATTTATGCACAGCTCTTAAATATACACCTTAAAAGAGCTGTTAGTGGGTACAAAGGTAGCTGAAGACACTGGAGACAAGAAGAAGAAGGTTTGAAGTGCAAAAGCAAGTAAACAACCAAGCAGGAAGCCAGAACATTCTGGCACCCAGAGTTCTGATAAGGTCTTGCAGGTGGTTGGTGGGTTTCTCTTAGCCATTTTTAACTAGATGTAAATATGCTTCAATCTGATGCCCCGGATGGACAATTTATAGGGAAATATTCTTCACTGTGCTCTAGTGTGCAGGCTTAATTTCATTGTAGCATTTTTTTTTTCCATGTGTGAAAGTAATAATAACACATACATATATCAATTATTAAAATAAACAGTAGAAAAATTTCATATATGATTCTAATATTTAATATAATCAAAACATATCATCAAATCAAGAGCTAATATGCATGTGTCATTGGTGAGGAGGGCTGTCACTGTTAAAGCTTACATAGCATAATCACTATATCGCTACATTCTAATTTTGTGATCTATGCAGTTAATTGTGAGCTCATTCTTAGAAATAAAGTTTTACGATTTTTAATGTTGTCATTAAGGTCGGACCAACAATTTTATGATAATAGCCCAGGCTAAACCTAATTTGTAGTGTGTACGTAATTTTGGAGGGGAATTAAATTCACACTTAAAAGAGAAGATTCACACGAAAATTTTTGTTCTATGAGAAGTGACGATCGAAATGAGAGACATTTTTAAAGAAAGAGACAAATTGACAGAGTTGATCTTCAAGAGAGAGAGTTCATAAGAAATTGGGGACTGTTACGTAATTTTAATGATAAATAAGTATTTAAATATTTAAATATTAAAAATACTGTTATAACTTGAGCTAATTAAACAATCCCATATCATTTAATACATCACTCTATATACAAACTAAATATCCCAACTGTAGGCATAGCATTATTGTAATATTAATCAAGAAGATAAACACTTTCAGAAATAATCAGAAACCTATTTAATACATAGTAATTATTATTATTACCACTGTTGGCATTGTATACCAATATTTTTACATCTTAATTATTGTATTTATTATTTTCATTTTGCAAATAATAATGATAATGATAATGATAATGATGATGATGATGATGATGATAATAATAATAATACAAAGTTTGGTGAGCTTGTTGTTTATGATGTTTATATTATCATTAGTAAATTAATGTCATGTTTTTTGTATTGAGGTACTGTAATTTTTAAATTACAGTTGTTGCGGAAAAAAATTACAATTATGAAATAAAAGTTCATAATGTATAATAAATATAATTTTTAAATGATATTTTTCATAAAAATAATAAAAATATTATAATACATCATCTTTATATATAACTAGTAGTGTTTACTAGATACTTTTATAACTTACAAAGTAAAAACTATAAGGGTCCAATTTCGATACCAAATAATCTATGAGCAAAGGCTCCAGCAATGTAGGATTGTTGGAGCATATTGAACACACAGCCAATTCATTTGGACCAATGGATCCGTAACCACCAAATGAGCGGTTAAGACGAAGGCATCCATTCTTTAACTTTTGACTTTTGTCAAAGTGGAGAGAACACTTCGAAGAAAGCTGACGGGATCAGTACCCCCTTTCTTATCATTTTCAGTTCACCGAATATTTCAAAACGAATCATCATTCTCTCCTTCCAAAACTCACCATCACCAAAGTCAAACTAGCCTTAATTAACTTTGCAGAGATTTCATTTGTATCAACAACCATGGAGATCGATCCGTATATTGATGCTGCGGCACTGCCGTTCAGTGGCACAGAGCCCATCTTTTGATATAATTACAGACTAAGACACCTTCGTTGGTCGGAATTGTGCAACTTGTTCAATTATGGAGAAAGGCAATAACAGTATTTTAAAGTTTTAAATTAGGGTTATTTTTACTTACCTCCCCTGAGGTTTCACATAATAACAATTTAATAGAAAGTATGATGGTATTATTACATCCCTCCCCTGCTATTAGTATTTCTGTCAGTATACCGTTTATGAGCCAAAAAATGACGAAAATACCCCTTAATGGCTTAGAGGTACAATTTCCCAGTTGGTGTGTTCTTCAAGTTCTATTGAAGCACTGATTACAAAACCGAATCCAATCTCCGCTCGACGAATCCGATCATTTTGGAGTCACAACCCGATGCGAGGAATTTGTTTCCGCTCCCAATCCTTCTTTCATCGAAGGCGTTGCCACTAAGGATATCCACATCGATCCTTTTACGCTGCCCTCGGTCCACATTTTTCTCCCCAAGTTTGCACTAAACCATCCCGAGCCTAACTCCAGCCGCAATCGAAACCTAAACCGCGCGCGAACTCGAAGAATGCAGAGGTGGACCTACCACGCGACCTGCTTCATTTGTGGAGGAACAGCTACGGCTCCCTGAATGCGGCGGTGGCTGCGAGGAAAGAGGAGTATCAAAGAAGCAGCTACAGCGGCCACGGCAATGCCGACGAGGAAGCGATGAGTTTGAATGGGAAATAGGAGGGGGAAATGGGATGCAGAATTAAGAAGCGTGGAAAAAGAGTACGATGGGGACCACGATGGGGACCATTTCCACTTGAGGCTTCAAAATTTTCTTAGTGAAAAATAGCTAGTATCCACTAGCAGCACTACAGTAAAATTGTTTTGTTTGTGGGTTTGGTTGAAGTTGCTTTTTTCAATATTCAAATAAGACGGTGTGGCGTTTCCTTCCAGAAATCATTGCTTCGATCTTCCCTTTTTTTTTTTTTAACCCCTCCCCCATTTAAATAAAGAATTCATTTAGCCACCACGAATGTGCACAGGGGGTACGCGCTGGTGGATGTGAATAGGAGGAAACTACCAGTAATGTTTCAGTTCCACGGCAGTGGGTGGGTGAGTGGGGGAATCGCAAGGCTCTGTGATGTGATTGTTGTGGTGGTTGGGTAAAGGTTGGCGCCGGAGAATCAGTTCCCCGCTGCGTTTGAGGATGGGATGAAGGTGTTGAATTGGTTGGGGAAGCATTTTTTAATTGTTTTTACCTTAAATGCCAAATACCAGCTGGGATTAATGGGGTATTTTTGTTATTTTCTTGGCTCATAAACAGTCAACTGACATAAATACTAACGGCAGGGGAGGGATGTAATAATACCACCATACTTTCTATTAAACTATTATTACATGAAACCTCAGGGGAGGTATGTAAAAATAACCCTTTTAAATTATGAACCTCTTGTTTCTAGTGGGCTCAACTGTTTTATTCTACCCGTATAATGACTTTCAATATAATCACAATTTTATCTTTGTGTATAATTACTAGAAGGGAAAAGAAAACTCTAAAAACAACCCCATATTAGGAGTCGACGGTATCACAAACCCTAATTTTTGTTCTGTTCAAGTCCATCGAATTTCTTTTGGCAACCTCTCTCTCTCTCTCTTCTCCCTAACAAACTGGAAGTATAAACCTTAAAAACACAGAGCACAATCAGTGGCTCGTGTATGTTGTTTATTGTGGTGTAAAATCAAGCTTTTAAAACAACCACATGCGTGAGAAATAAAAATCATCAAGGCTGAGATCATCAGAAAGTATGTGGAGAGATTTAATCCCAAGTCATCATGTACAGACTGAGAGTATGCTTTACTATTTGATTCCACCAGTAGAAATTATCCGTTACGTTAAAAAAAAAATGTAACTAAAAATAGTATCATTTTTAATTTTTAATTTTTAATTTTATTTCCTTTTCTCTCTCATGTTGTAATGGGATGTTGTTACTTGATGAAGGGAACCAGTTTTCTGGCGTGATTAAGCTAGGATGGGTCACTGTTGATATGAATATTTTTGTTGCTAATGCGCTTTAGTGGACTTCTATTCTGCTTGACACGAAGAAATCATTTGATTTCATTCGGACAGAGGATGGTGTTATTTCAATTCTGCCTGGTGCTATCCAATTATTTTCCAGGATGCACTTCTTGGTGCAGAGGATAATGAAAAGTATGCAACAAAAAAATAAAAAAAATTGGTGGTCGTGGTGATAGTGATGAAGACAAGTTGTACGTGGTGGTGGTGGTGGTGATGGTGGTGGTGGTGGTGATGATGATGAGCTTGGTGGTGGTGGTCGTGACAGTGATGGTGAATGGATGTGTGCTGATGATGATGCCTGAGAGGGCGAGTGCCCGCGCGCGTTCCGATGCAGAATTGAAAAAAATAAAATAAAATTTATTTTTAATTATTTTCTTAATAAGTGTATTTTTGAAAATCGTGAGGCTATCTGCACTTTTGATAGATAGAGTTGTTTGAACTCACTAAACTACTTTATAAACCCATTTAATAAATAAACTCGTGCATTTTACTTAATAAACTCATCAATATACCCAATATACTCTTATTAAACCTAAATCTATATCTATATCTAAGGGAGAGTGTTATGAATTTATTAAAATAAATGTAGATGTTTATAATATATATCTCTTAGTCTCCCACTATCTTCCATTAGCAACTTTTAATTTCCCTATAACTCTCACTATCTCACAAGAAATTATGATCCATGATTTTTCATTAATTTCACGGAGTGATTATGTAACTATAAAAGGAGAGCTCATCTTTTTGTTTTGTACACACACAATTTGAATGAATAAAATCATCTATATATATATATATATATATATATATAAAGTTGGAACTACAAGAGGTGATGTGGCAGCGCCATTTCTCATCATTTCATATTCTCTATTATCTAATAAATTGGTTGAAATTAAAAAAAATAATTACATTACAAAATATTAAAATAGAAAATAATTATTAGATTATAAATGATTACATGTCTTTTCCTCTTTCTATTTAAATTCAACAATATATAACCATTAATAATAATTAATTATAAGTGTTGAAACATTCATTTATTTTATTATGCCAACAATTAAATTTTAGTGGCTTAAAATATATCAATTAATTAATATAAGAAGGAAGGTTCCTTCATTTTCCCTCAACAATGCCATTAGCGCCTAATTTTAATGTCATAATCTCATATTTAATTATTCAATCTTTTGTTTAGTGTCTTTTGGCTTCTTCAAACTCCATAAACATTAAATATTTAAGATTTGTGGCATCATTATTTCTCATCTTTTTTTATTCTCTATTATCTAATATATTAGTTGAGATTAAAAAATAATTACATTACAAAATATTAAAAATCGATATCTATCTATCTATCTATCTATCTATATCTATATCTATATCTATATTTATCTATCTATCTATCTATATATATAAAGTTGGGACTAGAGGAGGTGATGTGGCATCACTATTTATCATCTTCTTGTATTCTCTATTATCTAATAAATTGATAGATATTAAAAAAATAATTACATTACAAAATATTAAAAATAAAAAATAATTATTAAATTATAAAAGATTACATGTCTCTTCCTTTTTCTATTTAAATACAATAATATGTAACCAATAATAATAATTAATTAAACTTTAGTGGCTTAAATATATCAATTAATTAATATAGGAAGGAATGTTCCTTCATCTTCCCTCAACAATGCCATTAGGGTCTAATTTTAATGATATAATCTCATATTTAATTATGCAACCTTTTGTTTAGTGTCTTTTGGCTTCTTCAAACTTTATAAATATTAAGTAGTTAAGATTTGTGGCATTATTATTTCTCATCTTTTTATATTCTCTATTATCTAATATATTGGTTGAGATTAAAAAATAATTACATTACAAAATATTAAAAATAGAAAATAATTAATAGATTACAAAAGATTATATGTCTCTTCCTCTTTCTATTTAAATTCAACAATATGTAACCATTAATAATAAATTAATTATAAGTTTTGAAACATTCATTTATTTTATTAAGCCAACAACTAAACTTTAGTGGTTTAAAATACATCAACTAATTAATATAGGAAGGAAGGTTCATTCATCTTCCCTCACCAATGGCATTAGAACCTAATTTTAATGTCATAATCTCATATTTAATTATGCAACCTTTTATTTAGTGTCTTTTGGCTTATTCAAACTCTATAAATATTAAGCATTTAAGATTTGTTATGTTTGAATTTTTTTATTATTTAACCAACATCCTCTTTAGAAATGTTCTTGTGTTTTTATTTTTTGACTTATTTAAATTTTTAGTATTGTATGCTTCATGGAGTACTTTTTTCTTCATGAGTTAAACAATGATAAAGATAGTTGGATGATAAGGGTTAGACTTTATAAGATGTGGAACCACATCTGTTAATACCAAGAAAAATAGAGAGTTGATTAGCGTGAACATAATTTTTATTGATGAAAATGTTGTGTACACTTAACTATACACATTAATATATATTCTTAATGTTAACAAAAAAATAATTAACTTTCATAAATAACATTAGTTTTATAAGATTGCGTCATCTTTAAAAAAAATAATTCATATTTTTTATCAGCTTCATCAAGTGTAAAGTAATAAAAAAAGATAATATTAAATTCTTTTTTTTAAAACCGCACAAAGTGCGGTTCTATTTCCTAGTATCTATATAAAGTTGGGATTACAAGAGGTGATGTGGCATCACCATTTCTCATCTTCTCATATTCTCTATTATCTAATAAATTGGTTGAAATTAAAAAATAATTATATTACAAAATATTAAAAATAAAAAATAATTATTAGATTATAAATGATTACATGTCTTTTCCTCTTTTTATTTAAATTCAACAATATGTAACCATTAATAATAATTAATTATAAGTCTTGAAACATTCATTTATTTTATTATGCCAACAATTAAATTTTAGTGGCTTAAAATACATCAATTAATTAATATAGGAAGGAAGAGAGGTTCTTTCATCTTCCCTCAATAATGCCACTAGGGTCTAAGTTTAATTTTAATAATTTTAATGTCTCTTCCTCTTTCTATTTAAATCCAACAACGTGTAACCATTAATAATAATTAATTATAAGTATTTTGAAACATTAATTTATTTTATTATGCTTGCAATTAAACTTTAGTGGCTTAAAATACATCAATTAATTAACATAGGAAGAGAAGTTCTTTCATCTTCCTTCAACAATCCTAATTTTAATGTCATAATCTCATATTTAATTATACAATCTTTTATTTAGTACCTTTTGACTTCTTCAAATTTTATTATGCTAGCAATTAAATTTTAGTAGCTTAAAATACATTAATTAATTAACATAGGAAGATAAGTTCTTTCATCTTCCCTCAACAATGCCACTAGGGCCTAATTCTTCTTATTCTAAATTTAAATTTCATTTGCTTGCTATCATCAGCAACACAAGTCGATTATGATGCAACTGCCATTATAATTAATGGAGAACGACGAGTTATCTTCTCTGGTGCAATTCACTATATCCTCGGAGCACTCCACAAGTACTGCATGCAAATAATTAATTTACAATTTCTGAAATCACTTGCACTTTCACATTTTCTTCTTCTTTTAACCAAAAAAAAAAAAAAAAGGCTACTTTGCTGTGAAAATATTATCTTAATTTTTTTTGTTCCTAACAAGCTAAACATGATCCCACATTCAAAACGGTGCGCTTTCATGTTTAAGAAAAATCATGGGCAATATTTTTGGATCAAATAGCATTGTTATTTTTTAAATATGCAAATTTTGATATGATTTATTTCTATATGCATTGTATTTGTACAGATGTGGCCAGATCTTATACAGAAGGTAAAGGGTGGAGGGCTCGATGCAATTGAAACATATATTTTGTGGAATGCTCATGAGTCTCAGCGTTGCCAGGTGTCAACTATTATTATTATTATTATGTGCGATATTTATTATTATGGAAATAAACATACAAAATTAATTTGTTTAATCTTCCTTTTGAGAAGAGATCAGTATCATTTCTCAAGAAATTTGAATTTTATCAAATTTTTAATTTTTAATTTAATATTTTCAAAGCCGCGCTAAGCGCGGTTCTATTTCCTAGTGTTATAATAAGGGTGAGGCTATTTAAATCCACCAATCAACTTATTGAACTCATTTACTAAATAAATTCACCCTTCACTTTTGAAATTTTAAATTTTACTCAATAATCCTACTTAAATGCTCAATATACTCTTAATGAACCCTATTATCATAATAATATATTTTTACTCATTAAACCCATTAAATTCATTTAAAAACCCTTAATAAATGCTTTAGATTATTAAATTGAAAACTACAATATTGTTCAAATATTTTATACCGAAAATAAACAAGATTTTCAACTATATATTTTGGAGCAAAACTGCTGGAGGGGTTAATAATGGTAAAAGTTAGAGTCCTTAGTCGAGCGGTACCACTATCTGATTCTGGAGAAGAAATCAAATCCAATTTTCAGTAGTTCAATCTGGAAAGAGTCTCTAGTAGTTCCTGCACTTGATTCTTCCTTTGTCTTCTCCAACTCCACAGAGATTTAATGTTGATGAAAAGAAAAGAGGACTAAATAAAGAATATCAATTAAGAACAATAACATAACGTGGAATGGACAAAAATGTCCAAAGAGTTAAAAAAAAAAAAATTAACTACCTCTTAGTGTCTAAGATTATAATTTACTTTAGGGATATTTTAATAATTAAAATTTACTTTCAAATGTGAGTTTAGTAGCTAATTTGGTG
Source organism: Citrus x clementina (assembly GCF_000493195.1). Taxonomy (NCBI): domain Eukaryota; kingdom Viridiplantae; phylum Streptophyta; class Magnoliopsida; order Sapindales; family Rutaceae; genus Citrus; species Citrus x clementina. Next base: position 24,503,871 of record NW_006263303.1, on the reverse strand, counting down.
GATTCAAATAGTCTCACCCTTATCTTATAGTACTTTACTAATTAAACCCATTAAATTCATTTACAAACAAATTACTTAGTAAATTATTTACGAACAAACAAATTAGGCTTAAAATTTTTTTGTTCAAATGCAATTTTTAAAAAGCTGGAAAATCAATATCAGCTACAAAGCTCACCAGTGAATCGTAGTATTGTACAAATTCTTGAACAATTTCGACTTAAGTGGCAAGATCCACTGGATTTTTGATAATATCGTAATAATCAGGTAAAGCCATACCATCAGTATCAACAGGAGAATTAATGATGTACCCAAAGTTTATGTTTAGTTAATTTCGATTCGGACATCACATTAATTTTCTCCTCCGTAAAACTAATATGTATTACTTTAAATGCTTTATAAGATTAATGTAAATAAAAAATATCAAGTTATGGTTTAAGAAAAATATCATAATATTGAATATAAAGATGGTTCAAAGAGTAAAGATTTTTTTTGTTTTAAACCATATTTAGTGTCCAAAGCTATAATTTATTTTAGGAGGATTTTAATAATTAAAAATTATTTTTAAAGGTGAGTTTAATGAGCAGTTTGGTGGGTTCAAATAAGCTCACTTCTCTAAATAATAATTTATACACTTTAATTGTAATAAATTAATATTACTAGAATATCTTTAGAGTAACATACTACAAAGGACAACTTAGTTTAATTAAATCAAAATAAATTATTTTTAGTAGATAATACTCTTTTAACATAAACCGTGGCTTATATGTCTTGATAAAATGGAGATATTAAAAGCAACTGACTCAATAATTTACCTATAAATCTAAAAGATTTAAGTTGGTTTCCTACATTAAAAAAAATAAAAATAAAAACAAAACACAAATATTATGAAACAATCATCCATGAAGCCCAACCAAATGAGAAACACAGTTATTTGGCAAAAGAAAGAGAACTATTTACATAGTGAACAGAGTTCTTGAAGTGTTAGATTATTTTGAGTATAAAAATCTAGAAAGCAATGAAATATCTTTTATCAGACATTTTCATGTTATACATGCACGGTATGCAATGTTAAAAAGAGAAAGAAAAAAGATATATTGAGAGTACATGGTAAAAATTTATAATTTAAATTTAATAAATGAGTGTACTAAATATTAAAGTGTTAATAATACTCTTTACGCAATACCTATTTTACATTTAATGTAAAATATATCCTCACACATAAACAGTACATATCCTAGGAGGATCCTAGTCATTAAAGTGTAGATAACACCATTCCTTAAAAAAAAAATTATTTAAAAGTACAGGAATCAAATATCACTAATTTTGTTTTTAAATGCCCAGGCATCTTTCAAGGAAACTCAGCCCATATCAAAACTTAATTTACTTTTTTTTTTAATACTGTTATACAGGATTGTTACTGATATTACATCAGATATTACAATTAATATTTACAAACAGACTCTACAATTGGGATCTTCGTTGTGGCATATACTCATCTGAAGTGCTGCCCAAATTCTTTTAAACCCTCTCAAATATTCGAGGGTTGTCCACTCCACTCATATTTCGTGAGGAATAGACTGACTCCACTCAATTATTTGATAATTGAGGGAGGATTGTAAATAACCCCCATAAATACTTTTATGGAGGCTCGAACCCTTGCACTCAACATTATAAGTGCAAGGACTCTCCCACTGGACCAAAGGCCCATTGGTAAATTTAATTTACTTCTACTAGTAAGAAAAGGGCATGATTTTGTGGACGCAAAAGACTCTACAACTCCATCGGCTATACAAGATGTAGAAAATACCGAGTAAACATAAGATGAAAAAAATATATAAATATGTTAATGGTTAAGAATAAAATTGATTAAAAGTATGTACAGATAAAAATAATTGATTAGTGTCTCACATCATTTGCAAGAATTATAACTAAAAAATGAATGGGATGATAGACTTCCACTATACTCTCATTCAAAGGTAAGAAAAACGACTCTTTGTTCGATCTCCAATTCGAGGTTGAAATAGGATAAAAAAAAAAGCCTATAATAATTAAAGAGCTTTTGCTTTAATTTGAGGGTCGAAGTGTTCAGATCGGTAATATTAGCAGGTATCCTCTAGCCTAGCTAATGTGATTTTATAAGAGATGATGAGTAGGTTTATAAGTTCTATTAATAATTGTAATTTGCTTCTTCACTGTATTAAAGGCATAGGATGGGCTAAATGGACTTAGATTCAGTGCCGAGATACAATTAGTAATTATTAGATAAGAATATAAAAATATCAAAGTAATTAAATTTTAACTTTATATTATTATGCACATACGGCACATTATTATAAAGAGAGTTGATCACAACTCAATTCTGTGTTGGATCCATCTCTAGGCTAAACACGCTTCGTTTCGTATAACGTGTTTTCTGCCCGCTTGCAATTACGGCCCATGGGTGGAGTCCCAGTCTCGTGTTGGGTTCCTCCTCCCCTACGAGTTGACATCATTCTTATAAATTTGTGGGTAAAACAAATATATTCCTTTTAATTATTGAGAGTAGAAATCAGAAATGTATTTTGGTAAATTAATTGAATTGAGTGCCAATAGATATTTGATTGTAAATATATCATCACAATTTTGACGTAATATATCGGCATTTGAAGGGGGAAAAATAAAGAATATAGCATGCTTTCTTAAGTAAAATAAATAAATAAAATAAAATATTTAAACTACATAGTATAATCTAGCTTGATAAATGCGATATCCCTTGTATATAATTATTTTAATAAAAGGAGAAATTTAAGTCTCTTATAGAATGGCCTCGACCCTACCCCAACCATATTATTAAATTACATAAATCATTGTAATATCATCCTCTAATATTTTCCCCAACCTGTACAAAAGCGGAAAAATAGAAGGTACTAAAACAAATCCAAAAGGAAAAAGAATGAATGCTAGATGTTATTTTGTGATTGGGAGAATGAGCCTTAGGGCTTTCATTCTATTCTTTTCTTTTCTTTTCTTTTCTTTTCTTTTTTATCACTTAGTACCTGATTTTATTTAATCCCTCGTTATGTCTTCAATATTGTAACTTTATTGTTCAAACTTTACTATTAAAGGATAAATATAACTTTTTAATATGCAAACCCTTGTTTATCTTTTGACAAAAGAACTCAAAAACTTTGTTAGTTTTGTTTCAAAGATACAATGTGTGATTTGAAAAATTCAGGGACTGTGGTAAAAATGAGAAATATTGAGGAACCAAGAACTCTTTGGACCTTCTTCCTCTTATATTTGTCTACTTTTAATATAGAAGATGACTTGTGTAGACCGTTCCTTTGAAATTTGTCTATTTTTAATGCCTTGTCTTCCTTCTTAAGGTGGTAGGACCAGTCATTAATATTTTGTCATTTAACAGCCTAATAGGTCCTATAAATTTTTAATGTTAAATTTTGGTAGGTCTCGTGATCTTATATTTAGGGATGGCAGTAGGGAGGGGAAATGATAAAAATCACCGTACTCATCCCTAATATTTTGCATATGTCTCTATCAGTGTCAGAATTACTTGACGAGATTCTCATTTCCTCCTCGAATGATAATAGGGATCTCATAGGGATCCCTGAATAATTGATATATTTTTAAACGTAATTTAATCATATTAGCGTAAAAATATATAAAATAAAATGATCATGATCATGAATGGGTATTATTTCATTCTACTCCATCAATTTTTATATATATATGATATTCAAATAATGATTTTCAAAACAAAATTCAAATAATGTGATTTTTATACAATATTGACGTGCTTACTATCCATGAGCAATGATACCCCTTGACCATTAATTATGTTGCAACGAATGTCGCGAGAAGGGCTGCTGGCTAATGTTGCAATAAGCTGAGTTACTCAGCCATCGACAACGTGACGTGCTGCTAGGTTATGATAAGACGAGGATGAACTAGGTGCTTAGATAGGGCATGAATAATTTAGAAAGAATAGGCGAGACAATGAGAAAGTGGCTTAGAATTTGATTTGTGGATTGTGAGCTTGTGAGATTATAGGCTTTAGGTTGTGGTTAAGTCTAAATTACATTAAAGTTTTTATTTTAACTAATAATTGTATTATTTTATAAATATTTTTATATTTGTTATTTACACCAATATTTAATATTTTACAATTTAAGTTTTTATTTTATTCACTAATAATTATAGAAAAATAAGATAAAAATTGAAATGAGGAAATGAGGAGAGGAAGGAGATTCCAGCTCATCTCCATCCCTTCTCCGAATAAAAAGTTAAATAAAAAATCGTCTTGATCCCTTTCCTTAATAAGAAATTAGGTGTAAAATCTTTTCGTACCCTCTCCAAATAGTGAAAATCTCCGAAGAACACTTCATGAGAATTTTTGCCATCCATTATATTGTAACCCACTATCTTGCCAAATGACAAAGCACCAACGACTGATTCTACCACGTTGGGATCCACTGAAGCAGGAGGATCGGTCTACATAAGTTCTTTCTTTAAATATGAGAGCATTACATGGAATTTTATTAAAATAAGACAGAACAAAATCAGCGACGATCGCATTTGTTATATTATTGTTTCAATAAGAAAATAAGATAAAACCTACAAAAGCCTTCCTCAAAATAAGATATAACTTGCAAAATCCTTCCTCAAAGGGCGACAGGCATTAGCATACTGCATACGCGCATCACTGAGAGTGCATGTAATTAAAATTATTAATAGATTTTGTCTTTTGGCCACGTCATATACTTGTTATAAATATATTATCCGTCACGTGAATGGAACACGTTCGTCCTCGAGTGCAATGTGTTGAGCATCTCTGTGACGATGTCTTTTGCAGCATATATCCCAGTTACTTAATTTGCCCTCGCCACACGTTGCTTTCATTCGCTCAGTTTAGAGACTTTTGGTTATACGCTGGCTTGACGAGTAGAACGAATGAAATTTGCATGAACAATTAACCTGCAGCGTGCTGCAAAGGCGTAGTGTAATGTGCACTTGTGGTGGCATTCTGGCCAAAACGAGAACTTAAGAAAAAACTGAAATCCTATCAGCCGCAGGTTTTGCATATGCCAAACCCCTTTGGCCGTCGCACAACTCCACAACGTAAATCATTCATTAGGCTGCGGGTGCTCTACAGATACTGCTCGAGGTACTTGCCTAAATAGAATTGACCCCTCTGCATCCCAACCACAACCAACGTCGCATTCTTCGTATTTGTAAAATATATTTTAGTATAGAATAATTTTTAAATTTCTGAAATTCATTAATCTGATTCATTCTATGAAAATTTTGTAAAAACTCCAACGTTATACTTGCACGGTTAATATCACAAGTGACACAATTTTTACAGCAAGTATCGTCCAACATTAGAATCGGTGGTCTATTGAGAGTATTCGTGCAATTATAACATGATTTATAGGATATATATCACTCACAATTAGAAAATCTACTACACTCAGGGAAGCCCCAATTCATTCGATTGTGGGAGATAGAGTCTTTGCCATGCCCATATAAACCTTTTGTTAAGTTTGTCGAAAGCCAATCATATATGGAACATTTGGGGAAATTTTAAATCTGCAAGGGTGAAAGGTTTGAAAATTTGACCATGTTTCGTAACCTCCCCCGTAAGAAAAAATTTAATAAATAAGAGAGTTTCATGACAAAACCACTAACATGGAAGCATTTTGCAATTTAGGAAAGGACAAGTCATACTCACACACCCCTTCTATTATAAAGCCCTCTACCTTCCTTCCTTCCTCTGCGGCACATATTATAACAAGGAGGCAACGGGAAAAAAAAAAACAAAAAATAAAAGAAGAACACAACGAGGCAGAGAAATTAAGTTCAAGTTCAATGCTCGGCAACAAAAGAAGTAATGGCAATTTCAGGTTCAGATACAGCAAAACAGAGTCCTCAAGTGGAAGTGGAGGCAGTGAAATGTGACTCATGTGGGTTCACAGAGGATTGCACCCCTGCGTATATTGTGCGAGTGAGGGACCGCTACAAGGGGCGCTGGATATGCGGGCTATGTGCCGAGGCTGTGAAGGACGAGGTGCTGAGATCAGATAGGCTCATATCCACAGAAGAAGCTCTGGACCGTCACATCAGCTTCTGCAAGGACTTCAGATCATCGTCGACTCCTCCGACCCTGAGTGAAACGGAGCACCCCATCTCTGTGATGGGAAGAATCTTGAGAAGAAGCTTGGATTCTCATTCTCCGAGAGCCCTCCGCTCCAACTCCAGCGGTGTGTTGCCTCATATTGAAAAGGTTAACGCTGCTTCCCCGCTGGTTCGATCCGGGAGTTGCTTTTCGGCTCTGTCTCGCTGAATCATTTTCATTTCCTTTCTTTTTCTTTCTTTTTTTTTTCTTATTGCAAAATCACAGGTAAATATTATTAATTTTTAGCACAACAAAATATGAAACAGGGGAATTCTGTTTTTGTTGTTTAGATTATGAGCATGCAGTAATTATATGGTGCCGGAACTGATGGGAATTTGGTTTTATGGACTTCTCAATTTTTTTAAGTTTAATGTATTGTGTTGTAAATCATAAAATTTGATTGACTGATGAAAATATCTCATCTTTGATGTTCTTATTGATTTTGTTTGTGCTGCAAATTATGCATTTGTGGAAGCCAGTGGAGAAAGTTTTATTTTTCATTGACGGGTCTACAAAACTTGTTTCTTGATTGTTTAAGGTGCATTTATGGAAGGGGGAGGATAAAAGGGATCTCACAACCAGTGATGTATGTGAAAAATGTGTTATTTTGCCATTTGGAGTCTATTATTATCAGCTTTGCCAGCTGTGTAAAATGGCTTATTAGAAAGGTACTTGATATGGAAATGACTCGTACATAAAAGAGTAATCACAGAATAGAGATCTGATGAGATAATTCCCAGGAACAAAAAGACTGCTTTTTTGAGGCACTAATGCACTGGTGAGTAGACCACGTCAAGTCTGTCCTTCCTCAAGCAACTTTTTCCTGTTGGGCTGCATTAAGAATTAGGAATGTGTTTGATATTGAAGTTGATCAGTTATAATTTAAAAATTATAATATTAAAATATTTAATAAATATTAGTTATTGTAGTTTAAAAATTATATTAATATAATTTTTTATTTATATAATAAAAAATCTATTATATTTTAAAATTATTATTTAAAATTTATATTTATAATATATTATTAATTTTTATTTTATAATTATATATTTTTTTTTATAGTAACTGTAGCTTAAAATCTACAAGACTTCAATGCTTTTTTTTTTTTTAGAGTTGGAGCAACTCATTTATGGGCAATTTAAGACGGGCAATTTCTTTTTATTTTTTTCGGTTCTCCTTAAAATTTTTGTTCTGGATAAGTCCGTGATTTTCTTTTGGTCCATACGAATGAAGGTGACCAATTCACTTACGCAATCCCCTCGTTTGTGGAGTGAAGAAGAAGAGTTTTGAGAGGCCATGTGCCAATTGAACAAGCAAGACAAGGGGCCTGGGCCAGGGCGCCGGGGGCCCTGTGCTAAAATTTTTGGAGTCTTGAGAGAAGGTTCTGGATGTGTGTGGTGTGGCCCGTTATCTCATCAATTCTGCAACTTTCAGGAGTATCGGATCTGACAAAATGGCACATCGGCCATAGCCATTTTCACATTTTATTGATTATGATTGGGTTACGTCCAAGGTTCTATCAGGTCTCGTGTTTTTTTCTAATGCTGGCACTACAGTTCTAATGTCCGTTATGTTGCTACTGATATTTTCCGTCTTCGAATCATCATATTTATAGATCAGGTTACAGTACAATTGTGGTATCGTTTTACAGTTGCATCCAGCTGTTGAATGTATTTGAATTAGTAGAGTTCACTAATATCCAACGACTGAATATAACTGTAACACGGTACTACAGTTGCACAACAAATTTCCCCCATATTCATATCTTAGAGCACGTGAAATCCGTTGCTGCGAATTTCATTTACACATACAATATTTTCTAGGCAAAATAGAGTTGTGATTTTCTTCCCACGGACTCTTTTACCCTTAGTTTTATTGTGATTGAGGCGATTTCGTTTGAGATGGTCCCAACATGACAGCATTCAGATTCAAGCTAATAGACTAATGTTATAAATATAAAGCTATTTAGTACTAAGATTGGAAAATTGTAATTTAAAAATCATAACACTAAAATGTTTAATAAACATTAGTTATTGTGATTTAAAAGTTAAGTTGATTTGATTCACTAATTTTTTTTAAAAATTATGATCCACTACTTATATGATAAAAATTTTATATTCTCTTTATTATTTTATTTAAAAGTCATATTTACTATATATTATTAACTTTATTTAATAGTCATAATTTAAAAATTACACTATCTCAATACTAAATAGGGCTTAAAGCAAGTTTGTATCTCAATGCATGTTCTATGTCGTAACTCATGTATCATTAACCAATAGTTATGGATTGGGCTTTAAATAAAATTAAACATTATGATTTTTTTTTTATATAATTATCAGTGTTGATAGTTGTAATCACATTGTTGAATGTCACGTTAATTATATGTTGCGTACAATAATTGGAAAATAAATTTTGCATACGTGGTATTACTGAGTGTTAGCATAAGAGTATTAGATAGACATAAGGACCATTCTGACCAAACCAAGAAGAAAGCTTATTTTATTTTATTTTTTGTGTTGTTGTATGGGTAGTTGGGGAGGGGGAAGGCGCCACATTGTTGAGGCAGCTTCACCTGCCAATTTTTACTCTTTCAGTGCCGATGCATCTCTGATTTGTATATAAACTAAAGTTTGGATTTTTTTTTTTTTTGGCTAAAGTATCTAAACTATGGTAATGATATGCAATTACCCAAAAAGCTCTTCGACTCCACTTTCACATTCTATGGACAGTATCATAAGATATCCGATATGTATCGATTTTAAGGATATTACCTGTTAATATATCTAAAGAAATCCGTGTATGTTTAGTATAATTTTACATGAAAATTTGTCATACTCTAAATGTCACAGTATAAAAGAATCAAATCAGCCAATAAAAAAAATTTTACTTAGTCATTAAAATCAGGTTTTATAATTTAAATTTGAAAATGTTACAAATTACATGCATGTAGATTATTAAGCCATATAACGCAGTCATCAAACATTTAGATGGTCTTTTTTCATTAATTTAGTAAAGGAAGCATTTTATTTTCATTGTAAGAATAAGATAAACGTTAACAGTCTTTTAAACTGACTTAAAATAATAGATAGTTAGTCATTGGCACGTACTGGGGATTGGATCTTTTATTTTTGTTGGAACCTATGATGTAGAGAACTGAAACTAAAGGTTTAAGGTTAATAGAGGAACCTTGAACTCAGCAACTCAAGTGAGTTAAATATCAAATAACTGCATAATCCTTATTCATGTATTACATGGCTTATAAATAATAATCAAGTACAAACTGCAACTAATTTATTGATCAAATCCCAAAGGAAAAGGAAAAACTAAGTCTTCCCACGAGACTCTCGGTCCACCCCAACAACCCTTGACTCTCGCTTGCCCAACTCATAGACTCATAATTAAAAATAAATAAATAAAGCATTGAAATGAATAATAAAAGACCCATAACAGCCATCAATTTATTTACGTACAGATAACATGTAAATTAATAACTTAGTGCAGAAACAAGCTGATTACATTGGGAATTCTCTGCATGTGTCAATAAAAATAAAAGAAATGCCAAAATAATAATAATAATAATAATAATAATAATAATAAAAGAAGTTAAGGTAAATGTTACCTTTGCAAAATATGTATCCACACTCTACGAGCGTACCCAATAGAGTAGCGATAAAAGCAACCAGCTACCAAAAAATTTTAGGGGAAAAAAAAATATCAATAGTTAAGGAAGACAAATGGAAAAGAAGAGACAGCATATGGCACTTAAAGTACAAAGCTTATGCTACAGATTTTCTCTAGCGTAAAATTAATAACTAAAAATCGCAAGAAGCCATAACATGAGCTCCTCGGCATTTGCGGAGGGACTTTTTTTTCCGAATACTCAGATTAAGCATAAAAATAATAATATCAGCACTGAAGTGAAAACAAATGAAAACGAAATATTAATAAATGATGTCAAGAGAAACTGAATTAAGGAGGGGAGTGCAGCAGTAGAACTTGTTTGAAGAAGAAGAAGAAGAGAATAATCGACCCGTTGGATCTCGGTTAATATTGGGTCGGGTCACGAGTTACGTTTATCAAATATATCCCCCTATCATTTGTTAAAATACGAAGATCTACAAAACTCGGACATTTTTACTTAAATAAAACATTACTCATTATTATTATTATTATTTTCATTTGACACATGGACTGAAGTTCAGTGATTGAACATTTCAATGGGGTGCTGCTGTCCTGAGTGGTCCAGTGGCATGAATTCTTTTGGAAAATTAATTTTTTAATTTTTATTGTTTTGGACCGATGGACTGGGTTTCGTCAAGGATCCCTTCACGGAAATGGTCCATCCTTCGTTTCTCGTCTACATGAAAAGTTATGTTTCCTGTTCAAAAAGCGAAAGCCACTGTGATGAATTTGACATTCAATTCATCATCTGGCAACTTGTAGAACTTCCATAAAGAAGACTGAATCCATCTCTTTGTGCCATTGTTTTAATATTCTTTACTCTTTTTTTTTTTTGTCCCTTTTTTCAATTTTAAGAAAAACGATGCGTTTTTGTCTTTTTTGGTTTTTATCAAAATTTTGTAAGATTTTTTATTTTTTTATTTTGTCAAACTAGCATTGGTCCTAACAAAATAAATTTTGAAACGCATTACTTTTGTTAGATTCATAATTTGAAAGGGAACCAATCACCATTCCCCAAAAATATCTAATCAATTTTAGTGTCAATGTAGTGTAGTTTATCTAATGATCATAAGTGTTTATTTAATCTGATAATTTTTTTTCAATTTTTTTTTATTTGGTTGTTTTCTTAGTAGAGCTTTTAAAAATTAAATAAGTTATTTTATCTTTACAACTCTACTAATAAAAACTCAAATTTTAGATTTTTGAGAGATTGAAAAGGGTTTTTTAAATGTTAAAATATTTAAAATATCATTTTTACTTACGTGACAATCTTATTTCATTATTTGCATGATATAATTTTAACTTGCTTATTAAATTAATTTTATAATTTTTATAAAAGATTTCATTGACAACCAAACAATTAATTTTTTTTTTGTTAAAAGATCTATTAACAAAAAGTCTGCATAAATAATTGTTTTTTTTTTTTTAAAAGACTATACTAAGGAAAGCGTTAATATTATTGCTTATATAAATGGTTAATTGCAGCTAATTCAATCCTCTTTGCCATTTGAGTATTGTTTTTTTTTTTTAATACTGATTAATTATCAGATTACTGCATTACACAAATATTTACAACAACTGTTATTATAGCAGAGATATTATACTAATATTTACAATCAGATATACATGATTGAGACTTACATTATTACATTGAATTATATGAAGTACATGCCCAGACAAATAACCCCTCATAAGAGAGGGATGTCCATACTCCATTTGCATCTCGCAAGAGAGAAGAATATTTAAATATAAAGAACATTTAGCCCCCACAATACTTTTGTGGGGGCTAGAACCGCTGCCCTCACAATGCTTGTGAGGGCAGCAGCCCACCACTTTGGCCATTTGAGTATTGTTGCGCAGCAAGAAGAGAGCCCATAAAAGTTTAAAAGAGAGGTCAACCTAACCCGTTCACCCATATGCTAAATCCATAAGCCAGGTCAATACAGAAAAAGACATAAAAGTGTAGCGGTTAGGATTTAGAGCAAATCTAAGTTTCTTATATAGTATTTTATAATATTGAAACCGATAGTTATTTAAAAAAATAATATTTATCATGAAATCTTAATTTTAATCATCCAAATTCAAAATGAGTAAGGTGGCTTTTTTTTTTTTTTCTCTAAAATCTGAATAAACCTAAATTAGTCTGAATTCTGAATAGAGTTAAATATTTAAATATGAATGATATGTTTTTTTTTTGGTCTAAATCGCTAAAAATAAATACTTATACTCGCTAAAAATAAATATTAAGTTATTTTTTTAACTTCAAAAATCTGAAAACTAATATTTTTACATTGATGCCCTTACAAATTATAAATGTTAAATAAATAATAAACATCTTAAATAATATAAATAAAATAATAAATTATCATAACATAAATAATATTCTATTAAATACAACTCTTTAATATTCTATATTATATATGTTAACCAATTTTATTATACTTTATGGTGTTTTTATATGAAAAATATTCATAAAAAGTTTTGAAGATAAATAATGTTAATTTGAAGAAAATAAAAAGATGAAAATAATAATGATATAATAGTTTACCATATACATTATCACAAGTTATATAGAGATGGGTAATAGTACTAATTATTAAATTTTATTTAAATAAAGATGGAAATTAATTAATTAGATATGGATATTTTAGAGAATATATTTTAATGATATCATTTAGACTTTTTAGATTAAGTAAAAAGTGACAAAAATAGTTTAATAACTTAATGATTTAATGGCTGAAAATTTTTATTAAATTGAAAAAATAAATAAATTTATGACTTAACTAATTAAAATTAAGTCAATTTAATGATTAAGTCAAACAAAAAAAAACAAATGGTCCCTAAGTCATGCAAGGGGAAAGTCTTAGCTAATGATTCAGCTAGACGAAAGCATTTCATCATTAATCCCAGGCTGATTTGTGAGCAAAATACAAAGAGTGTAATCAGTTGTAAAAGGAACAAACAATTAAATTTTAAAAATATATAATTGCACAGGCAAAAAGATGTCTTTAAAATTTCGACACACCCTTGTTACACGAAGCGATCAACGGCAGAGACCATTCATTGGGCGTCACTCAAGACTTACACAAAATTTATCATTCTCGAGCTTGCACTGCTTCAATTCATCGACAGTATATAATACATGTACAAAAGAGATACAATACACCATCAAGCTTGACACATATAAAAACAACGGAAGAAGAAAAAAAAACCATAATTAAATTTAACACAGCTTGAAGGGGACGCAATTTTCCCATGATTTTACATAGTTTCAGTGACATTAGTTGGTAAAAGTTCTGATTGATCAGTACCTAGTAGATTCGCCATAAATGTAATCGAGAGTGGCAATGACTCCAACAACAAAGGCCTGATCAATCCCCGGTTTCACCACTATGTGATATAGATCCTTGCTTTCCATCAAGTCTTCTATTTCTTTTTTCACTCCAATCTGTCATATTTAAACGGAATCATCACTATGTGATCAAAAGCAAAACAAACACTGCAGCTTTAGCATACTTTTGCTTTCTTTTTAAACGAATAAAAATAAAGCAATTTCTACAACTTTTAGAACGTGGACTTGAATGTATACCTGAGCTACAATGTTGCCACTGGGATCAACAATGATGCAGTCTCTATCTGGGAAGTAACCTTTGACCTCAAAGTTGCTGCTTCTGGCTGTAGTTTCAGTGGAGATCCTTATGGAACTGTTCCTCACTAAACATGAACTGCTGGGTGGTTCTTTTAAGGTAAACACTAACTTCTTAGATCCTTCATAGTCAAAAGCGTAACCCTTCCATTTTTTATGAATGCTGAGGGCCTCAACCACCCCTCCCTGAAATTGAAATTCAACCAGCGAATTAAGTTGTCTAATTGATACGGACGAAATTCATATGTTATATATTTATATTTTATCAACGTACGTGGTAATCGAAAGTTATTTGCTTGAAGTAATAATTAATTGTAGATTGATTCTGTTACGTAATAACTTTGCAAGAAATTCCTTGCGCATGTACATATTTACCCGGTGACGTGCATTAACGAATAAAGCATATCCAAAATCCAGTCAGCCGTGAATATGAATGAAGCTTTTGAAAGATAATTAATCAGCACAAAACCTCTATTCACCGATATTAATTTAACTAAATGCATCTACGATCAAAATCCGAATTACGTAGAGCATGCAAAGATAGAAGACTTTTAATGAAATTCTAGAAATATTTACGTTTATTTTGTACATGTTTTGGCCCCGCCCCCTCAATTTTTCAGTTGTATGTTATTCCTCGTCAAGTTTATGCATGGTTTCTCCATTATGAACCCAAATTCTGGCCTCGCCACTGTCTATAGTATGATATGATTATAATAATAAGAGTAGACGATTACCTTGCGACGGATGAGAACGACGGCATCTCCATCAGCATGTCTAACAACCAGCTCCCCTTTTGTACCAAGAACACCGCAGCCGTCAACCCTGAAAATGATCTTTTGGCTGCAATCTGTTACCACAAATCCTCCTCCATTGACTACGTGTGGCCTCCTCCTAACCACAAGCAACGTTTGAGATGAAGAGCAGTATTTCTTACTTATGATCGGCGTCATCATCACATTCGCCTTTGTACTCATTTGATGATATGATCTGATCTGATCTGATCAAACTGTAATTCGTGTATATGTAATAAAATGAACTCTCTTTTAAGTTGGCTTCAATGAAACTACCCATCCACATGCCACACACACACACACACACACACATGTATATATATACACACACACAATAATACAAAGAAGTAAAGTTAGGCCCAAGCAACAATATGGAGAAAACAAATTGAAGTTTGATGAATTATAAGATGGGTTTGCTTACATGCTATGCATTTTGGTTCAAAGTTTGGCCGACTTTTGACTATGTAAATATGCTGGAATAAGGTGGACGAATATGTTGCGTTTACTTGTTGAAGATGATGATTTCCATTTTCACGCGCTTCAATCTTAACCAATTAAATGATAGCGTGGAGATGCATGGGCAAAGCATCGAGCTTCCTCACAACTCTTATCAAGTTTCTTTTCTTTGAGCGACCATAGGTTATTTTCAAAAAGAGGTTTTGCGATTGTGAGCTTTTTTGAAAAATTGGGCAGCTGTATGACCAGAAAGAGAATATTTTTTATACAAAATAAGGTTGCATTATTGAAGAGAGGAGTCTCAGCACGATTTCAAATTTTCAATAGCCGTGGAATATTACTAGCTATATCTTCAACTTCATCACGACTAACGTTTGGGAAACTCCAAAGTTCATGTACACCAGTATACGTATCTGTGATCCGATTTTTTTATTGTAATAGATGTTAATCAAGCCACGTGGCAAACAGTAAAGCTAGTTCAGCAGACATTGCTTGTTGATGCAATAATAATACTCTTTGAAATACCCGTTGTGTAAGGTGTAAAGTGTAAGCTGTATATTGTACGAAGGTTTTTACATTTCTGATAACGGATTTGGGCCATGAGCTGTAATCTGTGACCCAAAGTCCTAGAATCGAACCAGCAGATACTTGGGCCAACGTCGATCCATTTGTAATGAAGGGGCCGGGAAGAATCAGCTGATTCGGATTCAGGACATTACCCAATAAGCGTCACTGCGGCGAAGGGCACGTGTAACTTTGTACACGTAAAGTCATCATAGCAGATTGGAAAGCGACAATGATTGCCCATATACCTCTCTACTTCGCAACCTAGATATTATATAGTACGCACACCGGCTCACGTTAACCTTTCCTCCCATTTAATTTCTAACCTGTTCCACGGATTTGACACGTCACTTTCCTACGCTCATGTTTTACCTTCCTCATTTTTATTTTATTTTTTGCAGTTTGTACGTTGGAAAGAGCGGGAATACATCGAAGTTGCGATGACTTGTCCTCTCAAAGTGGTGCCCTTGGGGGAAAATTGGGACCCAAAAAACACATAGAGATCCGAGCTCACGCTGCTCGAGTGCGCGTGGATTTCAATCTGACTCTGATTTTCTCAGTGTCTGCCTGCTCGAGACCCGTACGTAAACACAGTTATTGTGTGTTTCACATTCATAACACAATCCTTTCCTTCCTGCTTAAGTAAAAATTTTAGATTATACCTACAAGTTCCGTGCGGTAATGAGATAATTAACATTCTTTAATCCCAACAGACAGTTTCTATTAAGCAGTAAATTTGGTGATTACATCATATGCTCAGGCTTCTAATAAAAAATTTTATGTCCAACGAGTCAAGTGGCGGAACAGTAACCGCAATTCTCGATGACGATTTTTTGGCCTTTTGTTCCCTCACCGGTTCAAATTCAAAGGCAGATATGGGGCATGTAATCGGCAAATCTTTTGCAATAGGGGGCTCAACACAACTTAGAATTTACCCAGTTGGTGAATAGAGGCCATTCTTTTTTTTTTTTTTTTTTTTTTCAACGTTCTCAAAGTCAGGGCTTGTTTGATTCTTATGTATGCTGTTGTAGTTGAGAAAATCAAAGACACACAAATCTTTTATCTTTCCTACGCAGCCGTCACGTGCCCATCTGAGTTACTGCATCGTGCTTTTCGCGTCTCTTGCCTCTGCCACCCACCCACAATTAACCAAAACCAAATGCAAAAACAGAATCTACAGTTTATGCGTTGTGTGTGAAACAAAACTGATAAAAACTCGGATCAATCTCTTTGCTTATTTTAGCTGAACAGGGTGTTCGTACAAAGAGAACATACTGCAGGCTTTTTCCAGCCGTCTTTACCAATATTATTACTATCATCATTATTACCATGCACAAAGGTTGTGTCTCGAAAAAGCTCAGATCTCTCTTCACCACGCACGGTCTGTGACACAATAATAATGACACTCTTTTTATCCTCATTATTACTATTTAATCACCTATTTAATCCCTGCACCAACAATTAACCACGCACTATAAATGTCATCTTAATATCATTACGTTACATTTGCTCTGCCCTGTTTTTTTTAAAAGAAATTATATAATATATTAGAGATAATATAATTAATGAATAAAATATCTATATTTAGTTAATTTATAAAAAAAAACCACCATTTATATGTTGGTCGTTTAATATAAATAAACATATTATAATATTATTTATTTATTATGTAATTGACATATCTAAGAGGGATTTTAAATTTCTTCTAGTGTTTCATCTCCTGCAGAGGCAGAGGCAGAGGCAGAGGCCTACCCCGAGCCCCTTTTCCATTATTTTCTGGGTCAGTAATTATCCTTGTCAGAAGCACTAATTACTGCCTCTGCCACTGCCCAGTGCAACAATCTTTTCGTATTAGCATTCACACCTAACATTACTTGCCCGCTTCTCCTTTGTCCAGTACCGCATTGCTGCAAGTCTACTTGTGCTATTTTTGCTTATATACCAGTATTGTTTCTCAGTGTTATTTTGGTTTTGCGGTTCCTTTCCCCCCCCCCCCCCCCCCCCCTTTTTTTTTTTCTTTTCTTTTCCTGAAACAAGTGTGTGTTTTTGAGTGAATATTCAACGTTTTTCACTGCCATCGACCGGAAAAGTTCAAGTTTCTGGTAATGGCTGCTCATTCTGGGTCCTCTTCTTCAGTGCCTTCACTTCCGCCGCCGTGTCCCAAATCCCCGCCTGAGTATCCGGATTTGTATGGCAAGCGCCGGGAACTGGCCAAGGTTCAGGTGCTTGAGAGAGAGATTAGTTTTCTTGAGGTGGGTTGTTATTTATTTATTTATTATTTTATTTTTATCAACAGAAATAGTCACACACACTCTTGTGATTACTGAGCAGTCAGAAGTTGTAGGAGTTAAAAATGGTAATCTGAATTCTGAAGTGTTGCAAGTGGAAAGTTTTCTTTTCCTTTTCCACTTATTTTTACTCTGTTTTAACTTTTTGTATCATGATTAGTTGATACTCGATAAGAGTTTCGAGGCATGAATTTAGAGTGATATATTCTTACGAACATCATGGAGTGCAGAAGAGTAGCTAGAGCACAAATATTTTCATTTAGTTTAATTGTTCATTTATGGATTGGTAGCCTTTGCCTGAAAAAGGCATAACCGATAATTGACATATATTGGCAAGGAATTTAAATTGTTAGATGATAGTTATTTGTGATTGTTATTGACCGCTCATGTCCAACTAACTAGCAGCTTCAGGTCTCCTTCCTACCTTAGGGACGGACTCTTGCCAGATATCTGCTGGATCATAGAGGCTTCTCCTTTGTCTGTGCGGCGTATTAATTGATTCCACTGTTTGGACGGTGGGAAAAATTTGGAGAATGGGTTTTGGGAAATTTTGAATGATTGATGCAGGCATAGTGTATGAAGTATGAACAACTCTATTAACCAATGTTCATACGATGCACATAAATGTGTTAGAAATTAGAGCAACCTGATGGACAAAACTCAGTGGCTCTACAAAATTTATGTTTTTTATTTTTTTACAGAACGGTTGATTCAATAGTTAGTTCAGATTGGTCTTTTGAAAGCATAGTTTGGAATGGTAAGATATCAATAACAATTTTTGCTTTGAGCAGGAGGAACTGAAAACAGTTGATCGCTTTCATCCTGCTTCCAGAAGCTGCAAAGAGTATGTTAAGTCCTGCAATTGCCTAGCAGAGCATCATATTTACAGTTCTTTTCATTCTGAACTGAAGTATTCTTGCAATTTTATCAGAGTTATAATATATCAAACTGAAAATTTTCAGGGTTGCTGATTTTGTGGTGGCAAAGTCAGATCCTTTAATACCTGTGTAAGAAAGCAGCCACCCACTTGTCATTTTTTTTTTTGGTCTAGTTTTAGAGGGAGGTTAGAATCCTTACATTTTCTCTCTTGTAAGCAGAAATCGGAAGAATCGAAGGTCATGTCGCTTTTGGAAGTGGCTATGGTATCATTTATTTCGTCTACTGTCATATATTTCGTATTGAATTGAAATGCACTAGTAAAGGACTAGTCATTCAATGGCAAAAGACTTGATATCTAATGTTTCCTTTGTTGTGCAGTGGAACACCCTGTTTTAACTTCTCTTGGCTTTCTTGGATTTGCTGTTGCTGTTATTCTAAATGCTCGATTCATATAGAATTACCACGCTGCTGTGACTGTAGTGACTGCAGTATATGTTGTTGCCGTCCGTGTACTTGCTGTTCAATACCCAAGTGCTGGTGTTGGTCGTGTCCAAAATCGTGCCCACGATCACGGTGCTGTAGAAAAGTTTCGTGCAGCAGAGATTGTTGTTGCATTTTCCGGCTTCCATCTTGCCTGGATTGCTCTTGTTGTTGCCAATGGAAATGCCCTAGTCTTAAATGTCCAAAAGTGCCCCTTCATTGCCGCTGTAAAAGTAACTGCCTTCACTGCAGCTGTAAAAGGAACTGTTGCACCTGTAACCCATGCTCTCTATTCTTCTAGTAGTTAAACCCTAGCTTCATCTGGAAGCTTTGTCAACATTCCATTTTACCAATATATACCGGAGTATATGTGTTGCAAATTTTGGAATAATTTTAACCTTTTTTTTTTCTTTCTTGGATCCAATGTCAAATTGTCAACCTTAATTTGATTTATGGAGGAATCGATAATGCTAGGCCGGATACAACCAAACATTTATTTTCAATAATCGCACTGCATCCCTATCCTTGATGCTGCAACCCTTCAACATCGATAATTCAAATCAGCGAACCGACAACTAATTAATTATTGGGGATGTGAATAATGGAATTGGCAGGCCGTATTTTCAAAAAAAAATCTGCAACCACAGAGAGACGTCTTTTCTTTCAGCTTTTCCGTAAATAATTCCCATCGTGGCCATCCACATTCTAATTATTTGCTCAATCAATAAAAATGATTTTGCTGAACAATGTTAAAACCAAATTTAAACTAACCACCAACAGCAAATTCTAAAGTGAACTCAATTGCACAATTTTGAAAGCAAATATCTTAAAACTGGTAATGGCATTCTATTCCATTAATTTTACAAGCACATAAATATATCTCGCTTCATTGGCCAGTGGCCACTCCAAATTCTGGACTGCCTTCATAAAATTCACAACCATTCACCAAGTTTGTTCAACTCCCAGTTTTCCAAGATGGACCAGGGCCTTTGGCAATAATTTCTAACCCGTTGCAGGGGGCCATAACCCGAAAACCCAGAACGCGAACCGAAAAAACACCATTTCTAGCTCATTAACTGTGTCCATGAAAACGCAACTGGGCTCCTAACTTGATGTTGAGCATTTCCCCAAACAATTGAACCAAATGCAGCTCCACCCATCTTCTGGTCACCGTTCTTTGCAACAAATGTTACTGTGTATCGCTTCTTCTCTCCTACAGTCCTGAACAGAAGCCTTTTAGGCCTCACTGAGATGCCAACGGTAGATGGCCCATCCGCGGTCACATTGTACAAGGATCTTGCAGGCCCAACATTTGTCAACTCCCGAGTGTAACGGACAACCCTCTGGTCCCCAAACAGGACTGAGAATGATGGGTAGTTCAGTTCACCAGGGGTGTTGAATTTTCTCGTACATGTGATGTTGGGTCGCTTGACAATGGCCTGAACATGTTCAATGGTGTAGCCCAAAGAGCACAAGAATGCTACGTAGTCTTCTGTTGAAGCATCATATACAAGGCCTGGAGAGATGGCTTTCTGCGGGTTAACATGGCCCGAACCATGAGCCCACGGGGTTGAGAGCCTACCATCTGCTGCATCGTGGAGCGGAGATTTGGTGTTGTCCACAACATAAGCAGTCGTCATCAGAGCGGATTTGATAGCACTTGGGCTCCAGTCTGGGTGGGCTGCTTTGAGCAAGGCAGCAACCCCACTGAGGTGTGGGCATGACATAGATGTACCTAAATTTTCATCACAGAATGAAAACTGTTAGATTTCAGCTAAATTTTAATATTGCAACTTGAAAAGGTGCTTGTTGATCTACCTGGAAATCAAAGAAGACAACAAATCAAGTAGGGTTTTTTTCCCCCTCCTTTTCTATTAGGTTCTAAATCACATTCCTATTGCTCTTTTAAAAAAAAAATCACAAGCCTAACAGCTAATCCTATTATTAAACTAAAAATTCATAAAGGTTGGTGGGTCACAACACACACCACTAGTCCACAATGTGAAAAGGAAGTGGCATACAGCGTTTGCTCACTATGTCAGGTCAGGCTAATTAATTGCATACTTTTTCAACGGCATGATCAATTTTGTAGTGGAGAATCCTCTATCTACACCCAAATCTTGCAGTGGAGAATCCTCACGAGTGCTTTTGCTTTTGTCCGGGCAAAGCAGCATTTTTGTATCACTACACTACTAATTACAAAAGCTATTTACCGTTACATTTGAAAATGGATCATTTTTTTTTTCAGTTTTCCACAAATTAATATGTCAGCATCACTTCTCTTAATCAGAAACTTTTGACCATTCATTAACATTAACATCACAATCCCATTCCATCAAATAACATGGACTGGTCCAACCAAATGCGAAGTGATCTTTTACCAATAACTCTTCGTTTTAGTTGAAAAAAACGTTTCTATCAATTATTTTGGAAAAGAATGTTAACAACATTATCCAAGCCATCAGGAGTCAACTCATAGGAAGAACATGCAAAACCTAACGATATATGAAATTCAAAACCACGGGAAGCAGAAAATAACCGTTGGGGGTGCAATTTCATACCTGACATTATATTGAACTTTGTTCTCCTAGTGTCCTTCTCCAACTCAGTGGGCCCACTAGCTTCGGTCCACGCGGCCAAGATGTTAACCCCAGGCCCAATGACATCCGGCTTCAAGATTTGGGGAGTCACCATGTTGGGCCCGCGAGAACTAAACGCCGCCACAACCGGAGAGGGCCGCACGTTCAGTACGGTCCCGCCGAACGTAAGCAGGGCCGTTGGATTTGGAACCGTCTTGGCATACTCCCTGACTATATCACCCATTTTCCTCCCAATGGCCACCGCCGGCAACAAGTGACTGTCAGCCACCAATTCCTCACCGCTGGCTGCCGTGTTCGCGAGTATCATCCCAACACCACCAGCGTCACGTACTACAGCTCCTTTCTCCACACGTGCGTTGATTCCCCTGTCGCAGATAACTACTTTCCCACGCACGAGTTCCGGTTGGAGTGAACCGGGCAAACACAGATTGGAAGAAGAAGAACCGTTTGAACCTTTATTGTAAACCAAACTGACCGGTTTATTTCCCATTCCATTTCCGCTATAGAGTGAGACACCAGTGGCTTTCTTTTTGTTTCCAAGAAACACGTAAGCCGGGAAGTCGCGATCTAAAGTGCCGGCACCAACGGTCAGGATCCACGGAGCCACGTTGGCAAGCGAGGCCTTAGTTGGCCCACTGTTTCCGGCAGAGCAAGAGACCACAATGCCCTTCTCCATTGCCGCAAACGCACCGACAGCAATGGTGTCTCTGTAATACGGTGCGGATCCACCACCGAGGGACATAGAGAGGACATCCACACCGTCCTGAATGGCCCGATCTATGCCCGCAAGAATGTCGGATCCGAAACATCCAGTTTTCCAGCAAACTTTGTAGGTGGCAACACGCGCGTGCGTGGCCATTCCACGAGCGACGCCGCTGGCGTAACCGAGGAGACTGGCATTGGCGACGGGTACGCCGGCGGCCGTACTGGCCGTGTGAGTACCGTGTCCGTCATAATCACGAGGCGACTCGGGTTCGTTTGGCTTCTTAGAGAAACTTCCACCAGCCATGTGGTAGCCTTTGGAGAAAAAACGAGCGCCAATGAGCTTTTTGTTACAAAGTTTGGGACTAAAATCAGGACCGGACTCGCACTGGCCGCGCCACTTGGTTGGAACCTCAGGCATGGCGGAGTCATCGAAACTTTTAGACTCGGGCCAAACCCCAGTGTCGAGAACACCAATGATAACATCAAGGGAGGCCTTGTCGAAGTCGAGCTTGCTGTAGCCCGCCGACAAGCCGAAGTCAGAGCTTATGCCGAGGAACTGAGGGGACCGAGTAGTGTGGAGGGTGTAGAGAGTGTCCTCGTAGACTCCGAGAACGGCGTCGGATTGGCGGAGAGCCTGGGCTTGATCTGGGTCAAGTGAGGCAGCGAAGCCGTCGTATGCAGTGTTGTAGGTGTACAGAAGAGAATCTGTGGAAGATGAGAGAGACTGAACGCTCGATGCGTACCAATCGTAGTGGGTGGAGAAAGTTGAGGGCTTTGCTTGGTGTTTCATGTGAACTATGTAGGTTTGCTTGGCCGCCGTCACTGAGAGTGACAAGCATGGTAGGAGAAGAAGTCCGGTGAAGAAGAAGAAAGACGCCATGGCAATGCTGAGAAAATGAAGCTTTTTTTTTTTAAGTTTGAAAGTACAAACTATTACAGTCGCTATACGCCTGCGACTGTCAGAGAGGATAAAAGAGACGCTGGACTTATGTCGGGTTTTTAAACACATACAGAATCACACAAGCCTCCTTATTGCCTTTATTTACCATTATGCCATCATTGGTCTCCCCTGTCGAGTCATGCAATGCTTTTACATTTTGTTATAATTACTTACTTATATTATATAAGACAAATTACGATCGTGTGGATAAGAGAAGAGAGCCTCTGTTGCTTTAAGGCTGGCAAAAGAAAAATTAGTGATGATAATCAATAATGGCAATGTGAATCGTAAAATATTCGTGATGGTTGTTTGTCGTGTTCCGAGAATGTAATTTTGGGTGGATTTTCGGGCGTTAATACTAGAGATAGACCATGCCGAGTCCGACCCGACCCACCAAAATAAAACCAAAAGTTTAAAATTTAAATTTATACTAAATAATAATAATATCTAAATATAATATTAATTACTAAATTAGACTGTGTGGTATTAAATTTTTTTTTAATAATTAATAACAATAATAATAATAATTTTTTAAGGGTTAAGTTAACCATTAACTTAAACTTACATAGAGTCATAGATTATAACGTATAATAACATTAATATATATATTTTATAAAATCATGATATTTATAATTTTATTTATTAAAATAATGATATCATCTATTTATTTAATAAATAAACATAAAATGATTAGAGTATTTTTTAAAACTAAGAATTAAAAGATTTAATTTTTAGTTATTTTAAAATTAATAAAATTTAAATTTTACTTTCATTAAAAAATAAAAAAGATTTATTAAAGGCTTTTTCACATGTTGTGTCGTACTTTTAAGAGTCACATACTTAAAATTTTCAACCAAATCTAATTCAGTTTGTGTGCATATCATGTTGTACCGTATACTCTATTAAAACATACTCATGCTACATTATATTATACGAACACATACTGTGTCCGTCCCGTGCCATGTGTCGCCTGACTTGTTGGCCATCTCTAATTAATACCAAGATATCGAACACGGTGTGTAGGTATCCACTAATCATCCGTCTTAATCCTTTGATCGTTGATTGAATCTTTTTCCCATTTGTTGTCGTTGATGCAATAGTTAGTTTCTTTAGTCCACAACTCTACCAACGCAGTGAATCATCCCTCATCGTCAGTTCCTTTGGGCACACATTTTCATGCCACTCTAGTGCATTATTGAGTATTGCCTAGCCACTTTTTTAATTCGAAAAGTTAATAAATTGCAGTCACAAGCACTCGCAATGATCTAGATACATAAATTATTTCTTAGTCTGTTGGTAAAGCCATCTGACTCTAGTCTACAAAATGATAGTTTTGAAACTCCTGTATATCATGTTGATTGATTTTTAAAAAAAATATATTTAGGAGTACACATCTCATTCCCCTTCTGTCCATTGGATTGATTATTATTTTTTAAAATATTTAAAATACATCTACTTTATTGCATCATCTGACTAAAGAGTAATGATATAACTACAAATTATTGTACAAATTTATTTTGTACAAACTGACATGGCGTTAATTCATTGGTTGAATTAAATATCTCTTGGTCTACATGATTTATTTTATATTATTTTATGTTTTCATTCAACCAATTAATTAATGCCACATCAGTTTGTACAAGATAAGTTTGTACCAGAATTTGTGGCTGTATCATCACTCCTGACTAAAACATGAGTTTATGTAGATTTATAATGTTAAATATTAGTAAATTGTAATATAACTTAAAAAGAATGTGTCATAGAAAATTAAGCTACATCATTCAATCTCTAAGTACACAAAAAAGAGGAATTAATTAATCAATAAATTAATAATTTATTAATTTATAGAGTGTATATATAATTCAATGAATATACGTTTATGTTTTAATCATCTAAAAATTCATTGTATGTTACCAATCTAACTTATTTGGGGAATAAAATAAGGTTACCACGATCTCCTCTAAGTAAATTGTGAACAAATGGTTGGTAGGCTACGAGGAGAAAATTTTTGGTGATCTTAGCAAACCACCTCGACCAAGTGATAATTTTGATGACTTCAAACAGATCACTTCGACCGAAATATTATTTTGTGATCTCGAGCAAATTATCTCGACTAGGATGTTATTTGATGATCTCGAGCAAATTACCTCGACCAAGATGTTATTTGGTGACCTCGAACACATCACCTCGCCCAGAAAAGTATTTGGTCAATTTGAGAAATTCAGCTTGATCAGGGGATTATTTCGTGACCTCAAGCAGATCAGCTCAGCTAAGAGATTACCAGGAAACAAGACTCAGTCAAAATGAACCACCACAAATTGCCTCCGAAAAATCAAGGCATGAATTTGATCCATTAATGGTTATTATCACACTCTAAGGTCGTGGATTTTGGGGTATATATAAAAACCCCAAGAAAATCGCGGTAAGGGGGGTTCAACTTTTCTCTCTATGATTTTTTTACTATTTTTCACTATGAGAGAGTCTTCATCCATCTTTACAAAGAAATAAAAAACTATTCATTTATATATTTTATTTTTTTCGGTAAAAGTCATAAACTGACTTGCGCGTCGGAAGGTTAACTTTGGAAAAACTTTCAGCGCCTCTTACCATCTTTTGTGGTTTTAGGTGCTTGTAGATTATCAGCTTGCAGATTATCTGCTCATGGTCGTATGATGTTCTTGGAGATTAACAAGCCGCTTCCCCCAACAAATAAATTTAATGCTGGTGCAGAGGTCTAATATCAAGTTACTAACCAACTCGACTAGATTTCGGCGTCAACATAACTAACTAAATTAAATTATTCCACTAAATATAAATTAAATTAAAAAAAATTAAAATTCTTATAATTTCAAAATTCAATCCCATAACTTTTAGAAGCAATAAGATAATATAACAATTATATTTATAATTTTAACAATCATTAATTTATGATAAGAATAGGACCACAAAATTATTTAAAGATTTCGACACAAAATATTATTACCTTATTTTGAATTTAGCCCTTTCTTCTAAGTTAGAATTACAAAAAGTTATTATATAATAGTGGTTATTAATTTATCAAAGTATTAAATTATAAATATTTTATTGTGTATGTTTATTTAAATTTGGCTGCAATACAGTACAACGTACTCTTGAGATATTGAATGAATTTTTTAAGAATCAACATTTGACCTTATTGTTTTGGGAGCTGATACCTTACATGCAACGTAAGGTACAGCCTCTCACAAATTCAGATTTAGGTCCCATTTGGGCCATTAATCTTGTAAGAAGTTGTATCTTACGTTGCATGTAAGTTAACAAAAGCCTATTGTTTTTCCTTTTTGCTGATTCACTTATAACTCTAGTAGTTAATTATTATTATTATTTTTTTCTGAATCTCTTACTCAATATACTGATAATTTTTAAAATAATAATCAGGTGTGGCACGCGCATCAATAAAGTGAGAAAGAAGAGAGGGGCAGTTGAGGGATTAAAAAAAAAAGGGTAACAATAATCAAAAGTAAAAAGCGTAGCGTAGGACTCGCGAAAATCATGAGGCATAATACTGTCATTTAGCTGGTGGGGATAAAGACTGGCGTTCAGTGGGAAGCATTGCATTTGCAACCAAAGGGTAACGGCTAGATTTTTATGACGCGTTCATCTTCCTCTGCACTGCGTGCTTTTGACTGTCGAAACAAAGCAGAGCACAGCTAAGCAAAAAAGCTGTATTCTCTTCTCAATCATCATGCTACCACTATTCGACAATGTACCGTCACTCAAAGTCCCGTCTGACTGCGACATTTCATTGATGATTTTTTGTAGGGGTTCGGTTACGTTAGAATTACTCTACAGCGAGCATAATCATCCTATTAAATTACGTTCTATCTTATAATTATGACATTTTTCAAAAGATTTTATTGATTGATGATATATTTAACCTTTTTTCTATAATTCGGACAACCAAATTTCTACGGCTTCATGAATGGAATGCAGTGGTCTTCTAGAGGCCCTTTCACAATAAATGTGGGAGCTCTTTTTTGTTATTAAGATTTATCTACGTTAACGGAGATTTAATATTATGAACTAAACGAGCATTTAAATGGGTAGAATTTACGCATGGACAGAAAATTTTTATGCTCAATTTCAAACAATTAAAGGTCCGACCAACTGTTTCTTTCCAAATTAACTACGCAGTTGTTTGCTTGAATTTTACGTTTCCAAAGAGGGGCAATAGTGCACATGAGTGTTCGTAGACGAAGGGGGTGGCCCACCACGCGAAAAACCGCATTTAATGGCGCCAATTGAGCCAACAAAAACTGTCCTCGCATTGCATATAGTCTGATAAGTCTGGCACAAGCGCCGCACGCTTCCGGTGCTTTTTATTTATCATTTTTTTTTCATAAATCAAAATTGCGCACGCGGTTTCTATTTTTTATATTCTGAACTTAATTCTTCATTTGTTTAAGGAAAAATATCTACTAATAATTTAATATTTCACATTTTATTAAAAATACATCGAAATTTTTATCTTGTTCACAAAGTGTATTATTTATTCATATTTTTTTCTATTGACACCAACAGGAGATTTGACAAAATATTTCATAAAATGATTATTTTACTCTAAATGTAAGAAGACTATTATTACTATTTATTTTTTATATTTTTAGAAAGTGTTTATTATTTTACACTGACGGGAACAAATAATAAATTATAAGTTTTCTGTAATTGATTTTTTGTTATTATTTTTTAATTGCCAAAATAAATTATAATGTTCGAAGTTTCTTATTAGTAGATAATTATGACATTTTCGCTGGTGATTTATTGCTCTTAAAATTTGTTATTGTTGTTAAAGATACGTTCTTCAAATGGATTATATAAGAACGGGGTTCCCAATTTATGTTCTAAATGAGTTATATATTAGTTGGGGTGTTTATTTTGGTGATTTTATATATTTAAATTATCAAGTTTGAAGAGTTTACTAATTTTGTAGCTGTCATTGGTCCCAATGACCACCTTTTTATGTTTGTGTGTAAAATAAGATTCTAAGTCCTCTAATTGGGTTACAAAAAAGGGTGCCTCTAAGTTACGTTAAGCGTAACTTACGTTTTTTGTCTTTTTTCTTCTGGCGAATTTCACACGAGTCCTTGTATTCTTTATGTTTATGGATGTATTTGCCTTCTTTTATCAATTATACATCTATTTTTTCATTCTTTCCAATGTTCTTTTTATTTTTTTAAATAATAACATACGATTATCAAATGGCCAAACCTAGGTTACATGTAACGTAATATACATTCAAGAAGTGAAATATCTATTGGCACCCTTGAATTTTATGGAAACTACATTAATTGAATTAAAATGGTAAATTAAAATATCAAATGGTATCTATTAATCAGAATTAATCAGAGTATATGTTGATAATGCCCTTTAATCAGAATTAATTCTTAGGAATGATTTTAACGATAATTCTGAAAGCTATTGCATGTTAATTTTGAAGTCTGTCATGTATATTTTTTATATTTTTTATATAATTTCTCTTTAATTTAATTATATAATTAAATTACATGCAATAAACCTACAATTCAAGACTAGGATTAATAAATTTAGGACCAGAAGTTTATTCTGAATTTATAGATTTGTATGAATTTGATAATCATTTAATAATGTTTAAAGAAATAAATAAAACTTTAGAGAAAATAAAAAAATCGGTAGGAGGGATGGAAGAAGACAAATACATCCACAGCTGTAAAAATTGAAAATAAAAAGAATTAGGAGGGCTCATATGATATTTGCCAAAAAGAAAAAGACAAAGAACGTAAGGTACATTGATTGTAACTTAGGCGTTCCCAAAAAAAAATAAAAAAAGTGCTACACTTCGTAAATTTTACGTGAATAAGTTAAAAAAGAATTAATGTATTTATAAGGAAGTACGAAATATCAAGTGATTCGTGGACACTTGGACTTGTCTTTTGCTTAATTTCTTCACCGACCCTTCGACGAATCTTTCAATTGTGTATAGACTGCATTCAAATATCTTCCCGAATCCCCATCTCAATTTATACATATACTATTCATTCATACGCGATTCCAGCTATTACAGAGGAAATTAATTAGGTTTTTTTTTTTTTTTTGTTTTTTCCTCTTGACCAAAAAGCACGAGAGCCTGGATCATTGCACATGAAAAAAGGCAATGGCCTTTGAAACTTGAAGACTGGGAGTAATACTGTAAGCTAATCAAATGCACTAACTTATCATGTTGTCAAAAGATTTCAGCAAGATGATCCATGAGAATATATAACCTAACAACTATATCCATCATCGTTTTAAACGTGGATAACGGTTACAGGTGGCCGTAAGAATATATAATTGTAGTGACAAACGTGGAAGCGACTGTAGATGATTTAGAGCACAAGGTAGGTGACGGCGGTCCAAATGCACCAGCTGCAATTTTAATTTTCTTTTTTTTCTTTTTTTAATGTAGTCATACTAATTGGTGGAGCAATACTAAAAAAATATTTACAGTTACGCATGAACTATTATAAAATATGACGATCAAATTCAACTCAAATGAACCGAAGTTTTCATATCATGCGAAACTAAACTGTCTAGACGAGAGATTGAGATCTTTACTAACGACTTTTGAAGATAATTAAAGAATCTGTATGTCGTTTGGCCGAATATTTCCCTAGTTAGACTAATTCCTAAGCACCATAAGACTGCCATCAAAATTAACGAAAATGGCGATCATTTAATAAGTGATTTAACTTGTACTACAATGGCTGTTATATATATATATATATATATTGATTTATACAAGGTCAAAGGTTAGGTGAAGGAGTGGGTGGTCCATTAATCCTGTTTCTAGAGGCCGTAGAAAGCATCGTCGATCATAAAGGATGATAGCATTACTTGATGAGGAAGAAGCGCAGCTCCTCTTCAACTTATTTCTTGTAACTATTAAATTAACTCCATTAGTTTTAAAAGGGTATTCTCATATAAGTGACAAATCGTCATATTACAAGGAGGGCACTACCCCTAGCTAGTTTTTAATGCTCATGTGCACTACTTTGTGCCTTATATAGCACTTTATACTAGTTGAATTTGTTATGCGTGTGCTCATGTGCACTACTTTGTGCCTTATAGCACTTTATACTAGTTGGATTTGTTATGCGCGTGCAAAGTTGATGCAGAGGCAGCAATGCACAAATGGCATCCAAATTTTTTTTATAATAATTGTAAGAACCACAGCAACCTGTTAGTTGAATGATTCTCATAATTTCTTATATAGTTGTAAATATTGGTAGAATCTTTTTTTTTTTTTTCATAATTTATGAAGATAAAACATGCGTTATTGTTTATCGATAATATATATTTTTTTCAGCTTAGTGATGCCGAGACACATTTAGATGGAGGTACTCTACTCATTAGTAGTTGTAGGACTATGACATCTATTCATTCCTTTTCCCGTGATTATTATTTTCTCTGCTTATCAACATTGTCATTATACGAGCAGGCAATAAAGATCCCTCAAGGGAGAAAACGAGAAATCTTGAATCAAGGCTACGTTCAAAACCACTTAGCCAACAAGGCGTAAATATAAGGATAAGACTTAGCAATAAAAAGAACAATTAAAACACGATCAAGATAGCTGAAGAAGTTAAATACAAAATAACCAAGAGGACAAAAATAGGAACATGACCCCTACTCCATTCTTTTCTCAAAAGGTGCTTGAAAGGGAAATAAGGGTGTGGAGAGTTATGAGAACCTATCATCCCAGAGGTCGGATTATAACAGCTGCGCCACCACACCACGACCTCCTAAAATAAAGAAGATGGAGTTATATCCACCACACATCACTTCATCCCTACGTAGGAAGAAGTCAACCACAAGTCAATAACTCCCTACATTCATCAAAATAAAAGGACTCACTCACCTAAAGATGTGGTATAGTATAAATATTAATTTTACTCTCTCAAAGAGAGATGGCTTCACTAAAACTTTAATATTTTATAATTTAACTCGGATTTTTCAATCACTTACTTAAGCCTCAAAGTAAGATCACCATTTTCTGACCCTATTTCACCATTTTTTTGTTTGTTACTATTTATACATGTACACTTCCATCTGTTACACTTGATTTGACCCAAGCGAGAAAAAAATAAGGTCTTAACTTACTAGAAAATATCTTGGACACATTTGTAATTTTGTGCCATTTCATATTATGCTTTCGTGATGTCACAGTGATCACTTATATTCAAGAACTGATAAAGATGAAAATTTTATTTTGTTTACATTTCAGTAAACATAATATATTGAGTGTGCAATTCTATTGATTATGGAGTGAGATTATATTGATTAGAAATGTGCAATTCTAGGTGGGGTATTATAAAAACATAATAATGATAATGTCCCTAAATGAGTGTGCATTCTTAAAAGGGGGGAAGGTTTTTTACTTTCTCTTGTGGAAGATTGTGTACAAATCAGAAAGTTCACTTTGTTTCCCATTTGTTTCCTTGTGAGTTGCGCAAATGGGGTATCATTTCCCTCCCCCAACAAAAAACCATTGATTGTTTAAAGCTACCTTCAAATTAATCAAAATTTTCTTAATTACTGTGTACTTTGCACCTAATTTTATAAACATTGATGCTTCTGTTTTTGATTTTTTTTAAAGTATTATATGAATTGTATAATAAGAGGTGGGTTAATATTTATATTAGATATTTATATGGATTAACTATACTTATTTTATTATAGCACAATCTAAATATTTATCCGTTTGAGAAACCTCTTTTTGACCCATTAATTGAAGAAATATTTACTCCAATCATAAATTAGTGGAGGAAATATTTATTTTCAAATACTTAGTTACATTGTATATCTTTTTTGGCTTGTACTTAAAGAAAGAGATAGAGAGAGACTTATTATTCTACCTACTGATTACTGAATTATGGGACTTGAGAAGTAATGAGATCTCTATTGAATTTCAAAGGGAGTGATCAAAAGAATATCAAAGCACACGTGATGTGCTAACAAATCCCTACATAGAAAATATTTTTTCCTATCATTCCTTTTCAACTCTTTCAAGCGAAAATTTGACGGCCACACTAGTTGTTTTCACACGATGCAATTAGTTAATAACTAGACACATCATCATCATCACCATTTCTGATAAAATGCTCAAGAAGACAAGTTGATTAGGAATAGTGACTTTAGTGATGCTAAAATTGCCGTGGTACTAAATTTCGGGATTTTTTTCTTTATATTTTGTTATTAAGGTTAACTTGGGCCGAAGGTATTAAACATGAAGTCCAGAAATCGGAATGTAAAGGATTAATCAAATAAATTTTCTGTATTAACCATAAGCGTCGCTTTGGCCGAGTGGTTAAGGCGTGTGCCTGCTAAGTACATGGGGTTTCCCCGCGAGAGTTCGAATCTCTCAGGCGACGATTAACGTTTTCAAATATCTCACATGCCAGACGACATGTCGTCGTGCGGAGTACACCCATGACGACACGCCATCTTTCGAAAACTTGCTAGTTGCTACTCCCCCACTCATTCTCACTTGAACTTCGGAGAGTCTATAAACAATTTTGTGACTTCAACTTGAATGGAGCAAAAGGTGGTGCCTCCGCTTAGCTTAAAGATGCCATTCATGACCGACGTAATTACTGATGACTATGAAGACAAAATTGAATAGTGTACCCAGTACCGAGTTATATGATCAATCACCAAAATTTCAGTGATGACATTTATTTTGCTTCTGAACACGTTGGTTGGCAGGTTCATGCTGTAATTATAGAAGATACCCTTTCTCTATGAATTGGTAGCAATTGATCGATTCTTGGCTACGGGTGGCATTTCTGCATGTCTTTTCGCCGTTTCGTTCGAGGTCTTATGAAGATTATAGATGGGATTGGCCTTAACTTCACTGATGACACATCAAAGGCACGGCACCTATTGACGATTTAATTAGAGAACTATTCACATTCGACTTAGAATTCTACGAATTGTTAGTTCACTTGAGTTAATTAGATTGAGATACTCCATAATCACATGGTCAGTATTGGTAAAGGTAATCAGAACTCAATGTTCGGAGAAGAAAATTGAAGGCCAAATCCTTGAACACAAGTAAATTTTGGGAAAGGAACAGTTTCCGGTTCCTAAAGGGGAAGAAGGTAGAAGACATGATGATTGCTGAAGGATTGCACGTAGGTTGCAGAAGTGAAAGCATGCATTTGGTCTAACAAGTGTGTGTTGTTTGCGGTGGTGGTGGTTTTGTTTTGTTCTGATATTTTTTTTTTTTAGTGTTTACTCAAGTAATTTTTTATCCTAAAACTAGATTATATGCCTTTCAATTAATTTTTTTATCCTAAAACAAAATTTTAACTTCTAAAAATATTACGTAAATCAAGCTACTCCGCCTCAAGAAACCAACTAGTGTGCGACTCCGAGGCCAAAACATCTTCCAGTCTCCAAGCTTGCAAAGAAATCAAAAGAGGTACAGCTTGTTGTACACCAACTTTTATGGTCTTTGCTCTTGATATCTAATTACCATGTAAAGAGATCAAGAAAAATTAAGTGCTTATGTTTTGTTTATTCTACTACAATTATTTGCGTGAGTGCCAAAAATGATTGGCATTATAACACACAAGGGCGATTGTTCTATTTTCACATGTACGTATGCAGCTAGTTTCTGTTATGCCTGAGTTAAAACCCAAAACCATGACTAATCAGAAAGCAGTTGGAACAAATCAGCACGCACAAATTGATTTAATAATGCATGCGAACAACCCATTGCCCAATTTTAAAGTAAATAAAAAGACGAATAGGAAGAATACCACAAACCCAGCATGGCATAATAAAAAATAAAAAGGAAAAAGAAACGTGCCAAGAAAAAGTGGGCTCAGTTAAACAGAAATTATGGCTTAATTTTCACAAACATATATAGGATTTAGAATCCAAGTCATAACCAACTGAATTTTAGATAACAAAGAGCATCAAATAGAATTGACAGAAAGTCCAGGGTCTTCCATAATATCTACTTGAAATCTGCAATACATAGCAGACAGAATCCAAAACTCAACTGGCTCAAAGGCTCTAGTGACCATACTTCTGGAACTCCCACTCACTGTTATCTGGAGGAACAATACAGTAAAATATGAAATGAGAACTCATAAAATACAACAGATAATTGAGTAAACAGAAAAAGGTGAACAATAGAATGAGAGAGGATATGTGATATGGAAAATACCCAATGGACAAACTTGACGAGTCTTCAGCCATCGACTGATGCAGTGAAAGTGAAATGCATGGTTGCAAACCCCTACAATTACAAAACCAAAGTTCTCAAAATGTTCAAAGTCCGTCTATCACATACAGACAAGTGCACTACCAGCAATCAGTAAGTTTACTTGTCAACAATGAAAGTAAAATAAATACAAGGACTGAAATCTCAGTTGAGTTCAAAATGACCTGCGATATAGTTTGACATTGAGAAACAAAATCTAAGAAGAAGTAAGTAATGTAGTAGAATAAGATTGTGCAGTGCACCATTTAAATTACCGACATGTGAAAGAAAAAGATGCAGTGTATATGATTTTGAGTGGATGAGGACTACATATGAGTACGATGCCTTTTCACTGTAAAATATATTTTAAAAAATAGGATATCTATTTAAAAGATTGAGAATGAGAAACTTATATTATTCCCCATAGAATAGCCAAGAGGGCAACCAAATACTAATGCCAGCATCTAGATTATCCAACTAGCAGAAGGAAGAGTAAGGTATTAGAAAATCACATATTAAATCTACGACCGGACAACCATAAGACAGCAGCAATATACTTGTAAATTAATGTTCAAATTTCTTTTATCTCAATGGTTCTATGAAGATGTAAGACAGCATGTCAGCAACATAATAGCGTAGAGAGGAGGTATAAGCAATCTATGACTCAATTACGAAATTCTCACAACACGACCATTAAAAGACTGAACAGACCCAAAATGTTTACATCATCAGACCATAATCTAAATTCTGAAAGCCTAATCAAGAATGTTTATACAGCTATTCTAAAATTCAAGACTATATATTACGATGCGGAGATCCACTTTATATTTAAAACATGCAATATCGTAATTTATTTACATTTTTCCAATGTACTTGCTTGTTTCACAATAAAATTATCAGCACTCAGCATTTAACTTACAGTTTGTATAGTTATGTCTCAATCACAATGATGATTAACTCCAGTGCCCCAATCAATTTATACAGAATGGTACACCTAAACAATTTAATTCTATGCTTCAGAAATATTCATTTCCAATTAGCAGCTGTAAAACAATGCTTTTTTCTTTCTTCTTCCTCTTTGTTTTTTTCCCCCTTTTTTCTTTCCGTGATAAACCAAATTCTAAATCTGTAGCTATCCAACAATTATTATGTAATCAAAGCCAAACTGACAAAGGCACAATCACAATAGGTAAACCTAAAGAGAGGGTTTAAAAAAATAAAAATAAAAAGCATACCCCAAGCTACAGTGCATTCCTCGCTTGTAGCGCTAGCTTGGTTAGCCTGGCACTCGATGCCTAACAAAAAAATAAGAATTCAAAACGTAACCCAAAAGTCAAAATAAGAATACACAAAATCAAAAAAAAGAAGAAGAAAGAAAGGAAGTCACTCACAGAGATCCATGATGTGGTTCCTGCAAATCGCACAATTATCGACAACAATATCTGCATCCATCAAGCAACACAAAATTTAAAACTAGCCAAATTTCCAATTACAGAAAACAAAAGGCAAAAAGAAGACAATTAGGGTTAGGTTTATACCCCAAGCCCAGAGGGCGACGGCGCTCCATTTTTTGATCTCGAAACGTTTAGGCTTCTTGGAGGAAGATGAAGGGCCTGCACTGCTTGATGCCTCTCCGACTGGAATCATCGGTACGTCTGAGTCCAAGGTCGCCATTTTTTTCTCGATTCTTGTGGAAACCCAACAACGAACGCTTGTTTAGGTCTCTACAGAGAGAAAAGATGGCAAAACAAACGAATGACTCCCAATCTTTGCAACTGTGTGTTGAATTAACACTATCACATTCACTACTTTGGGCTTTGGGCTTTGGGCTTTGGCCTTTTATAAACACTTATAGCCTTCGTTTTGTTTTTATTCAGCACTTTTAATATGAAATTATGAAAATTCTAAAATTTAATTTATATTATATTAGCCTTGGGTTTTTTTTTTTTTTAAGTCTGGTGTGATATTTACGTATTAGTTTAATGATTCTCAAATTATGATGCAAATTTTTACAAAATAAATTAAAAGAGAATGTCAGTATGGTCGACAAAAATGATTAATAATTACATGGGAATAAATTAATTAATTTAAGAAAAAAATCAATTATGATTAATATATTCATGGATGGTGAACCGATGATTACTCTGTATCACCATAAGTTATTTGTAAATTTGCCCGTACCAAATGGGTAAAAAATAGAAGCTGCCAAAGACTCTCTCCCTCTTCCTCGCTTCTCCACTCTCCGAAATCCAAATAATGTACGAATGAATATATTTAGGATTTCTAATTAGACGCCAGATATTATTTAGTTAGGTAATCGTGTTCGGCTTCTCTATGCTCGAGACTAAATTCTGACCGGTGTGCTAGTAATTATATACAATTTTACTTACGTAATCACAAAGCGGCTTCTACTTTTTGGGTCAAACCCAATTTGCCAATGGGCTTCTCCAATGAAGCACAGGACGCATAAACAATTGTGTGGGCCCGGTACTCGAACTCAGAAGACGAGTCGAATAAATAAAATTGTGGGGTTCGAATAGTTCCGTAGTTCCATCCCTCGATTAAACCACCATATTTTTATATGTAGCAAGGATAGCTTCGCCTAATTTGGTAGATGCCCATTAATGTAAAACACCGAAAGTGGGGAGCATTTGACCATTGATTTCAAAAGTCTCTTTAGAAGGAATTCAACCTCAAAACTCAAAGGCAAAAGACTCATTCTTTGGTTAGCAAGTACAGTCCATTCATCCGCAAAAAGAACAATAATAATTGACCAATAATATTGTGGTTCACGGTAGAGATGGTCTGAGTTTCATGTCTCTTGAAAATTCAAACCCAATTAATATATGAACTGAAAACGATAATAGAACCGAAGATAGAAATTACCTATCTCTCTATATGGTACTTAGATACAAATGAAAAAGATAACAATTCTGAATCTCTTTACATCTTCTAAAACCTATACGAAAGAAAGTAAGGAGCTGACACGAGGGAACTCAATCGGCGGAGTCATGGGCACGTCCTATAATATAATAATAGTAATTACAATTATAATTCACGAACTTCACTTCAAAAGTGAAAATCAGGTCCCAAAAAATAATGGACAAAACAGATCACGACCAAAGCTAAAAGGAAGAGAACAAGTATGATCAAACAAAGACGGAGGATAGGTTCTTCATTCGGGCGGCCAACGTCGCGACGACCGCGGTCACCGTTTCTCCTTCTTTCTTGCCGCCGATGTGGACGTGGCTTAAGGGGCTTGTCTATGCTTTTGTCTCTTGCCATATTTTACCTTTTTATTTATTAACCAGTCAAAGCAACGAGAGTGCCCTGCCGACCACCGAAGAGAGGCTGCCGGTAGCTGGTAAGGCTGTTGCAAGTAGATATGACGAAAGAAATTAAATAGTTTTTTAGGATTGAAATTGAAATTGAAATTGAAATTGAAATTGAAATTGAAATTAGAAGTTTATTGTATTTATTATGTAGAGGGATACGCGCTCTCGATGGAGTTTTTTTTTTTTTTTTTTTTTTTTTTTTTAACATTAAGATTTACGTTTCGAAGGTAGGAGCCGAGCAACTTCCTGGTGTTTTACTGATGGTCGCGTTCCATCGGCTAATTCACGTAGGCAATCCGGCGTGAGTTTCATTTTACGTGTGGGACAACGTCGAGTAAGGAATCTATTGACCATATTTATTATTATTATTATTATTATTATTATTTATACATGCAACGTGCTATTAAACTTGAACTCACCTATACTGCTGGAACTTCGAACTTGGAAGATGCTGATATGAGATATATACGGTACCGGCCCATCCACACAAACACGCCCAATGTTTTCCCATTTGATTTTTTTAAACGAAAATCCAATTAGGCCATTTATTCTGGATCCATTCTCTACGCACCCCTTTTATTTCCAAATAAGCACCGTCTCTTTATTTTTTTAAATTTTGTTTTACTTTATTTTGTTACGCGGGAGTCATTTTTAATATATTTTTAAAATTCTTTATACGTGTTGTATGGATTTCAGTGTACATAAACATAGTGATTCAGAAAAGTGTTTCTTTTTTTTTTTTGACAGGAATATTCATTAAAACAGGAAAACCATTACAAATTGTGTAATAAGCATGGAGGTGGAACATGCCTCCACTCTCCAGGACCTGACATAGAACCTCCTACTCTAGCAACACAATGAGCAGCAGAGTTCGCAGATCGTCGAACAAACGAGAATTGCACTTCTCCAATAGACATAGCTAGAGATCGACACTCTTCAGTTATTAGCCCAAAACCATTGGAATTATTACATACATACCCCTTCATTTTTTCATAAAAACAATTTAATCCAACACTCAAAGTAGCCGCTAAGTCATTATACATATATAATGTAACTTACGGTTAATCCAAAAATAGTTCTTAATAATCTTCTGGTTGTTTGACAAACAACAATTGAGTCATAGAAAAAAAAATTAATTATCAGTTGATGTAATAGTTACAGCTGATGTAACTTAAAAAGACCCCTTACTCAAATAATACTGAGTATGGACCAGCTTCTAGGTAGTTAGTATGTAGTTGAAAGGGATGATAATTGTGAATACTCTTTTGGTCCCTATTTTAGATTTTAAGTACTTGTTTTATTTATATATTTTAAAAATATCTCAAAGCACCTTTGCAACTAAGTATGTTGCATTATTACCCTTACTTTTTATTTGTTTTTATAATAATAAATTAATAATATACCCTTACAACAATACTATTGACATTAATTATTAGCAAATTAACCAATAAATATCAGTGTAAAAAGAACTAGTAATTTTTTTTATCCACGCACAATATTGCTGATGATTATTTATAAATAAATTAATAGCAACAAACTTAAGGCATCGTTTAATATATATCTTCGCTATGATCTTACTAATAATTATTGTATAAAAAGCTATTGTATGAAATTAATCCTAAAAGTAAAACAAAAACTTTGTGTTGTTTTTGAATCTAATTTGATAAATTAATATTTTTTTCTTTTCATTTATATTCTCAAAAATATTGTTTCAAGGGTGTTATAAAAAGAAAGAAAAAGCAAATGTAAGTGTTACATATTCTATAATAGGGGTGTCTTAAGGTTTTTTTTTTTAATGTAGGGATTAAACGAGTATTTAATTTAAAATATTATTATAGTGAATTGCTGACAAGCAAAGTGAGAGAGAGAGAGAGAGAGAGAGAGAGTATTTCAAGTAATCAAAGGATAATAAATCTTTTTCAATTGATTTTTCTTTCTTTCCATCACTTTTGTTGCAATATTTATCTACTATATCTATTCAGCTTAATTTTAACTAAAGAATTGGTTAACAATGAAGTGAAAATTAATTCAACACCTCAACCATAAAAATATTACAAGGACCATTTATAGCATCAGAGTTAAAGGATTAGCTGTTGCAATCAACATAAGGATTAATTTTAGATTACTCCATTATCATTTTATTTTTGAAAATCTCAATTTACTCATATTTTTGTTAAAAAGATTAAAAAAAAAACCATTCCATCTTAATTTTCTCCTATACTTTGACAAAATGAGATAACTTGAGATTTAAAAAAATAAGAAGTGATTTGAAGATAGTCAATTCACAAGAGAAAATCTAAAATTTACCCTTAACGTAACTGTTTAATTAAGAGATGTAAACAACCACTATACTTTAACCTAGTGGTTAGAATCCAAACCTCACAATTGTGAGGTCATGAGTTTGAGTCCCCACAATGCATTGTGGGGAT
Source organism: Citrus x clementina (assembly GCF_000493195.1). NCBI lineage: Eukaryota > Viridiplantae > Streptophyta > Magnoliopsida > Sapindales > Rutaceae > Citrus > Citrus x clementina. Next base: position 24,463,636 of record NW_006263303.1, on the reverse strand, counting down.
TTAATTTCCTTCCCCAATTTGTCTTAAGACAATTTTCTCCCTTTCGAAATGTGAGTGGCAGTGCTTTATAAGAATTTATATAAACTAATGATAGTAATAGTTTTATTTATAAATATAAGTTGTAATCTCATGTTATATGACTTGTACTCTTGAGCAATCGTTTCATGTAATCTAAACAAAAAAAATAAAATTAAGAGGTACTTTATAAAAATTGATGTAAGCTAGTTCCAGTAATAGTATGATTTGTAAATATCAATTGTAATATTATATAATATGAGTTGTACTCTTGAGCAATCGTCTCATGTAATAAAAAAATAACAATAAAAATAAGAGATGTAAACTTTAATTAAAGAGTGCGAACTAAATAGCTGGCGACACATAACACTTCTTAAATATTGCAAAAACACAAAGCAAAGTATCATACAAATTAAAAAGTTGGATTCCATTCTTATTCAAAGTTGGATTCCACTCTTATTAAACAATTTGCAAACGATGCTATTGAGAGCTTTTTATTTTTCATTTATTACTATTACGATGGTAATGCAGTTTTCCATTCCATGGGCGATGATGTTATTGCATTTAACATGTAATGATCTGTTCGAACTATAAAGAAGTTATTAAGGATAAACCTCAATGAGAGATCTAACGCCTAATACGTCGGTGATCTTGTAGTCACTAAAACCAGCCTCGAAAAAAAGTTTTGCCCATTCTTTCTCATTTCGCTCTTCTCCTTTGACCAAGACCATCATCAACATGTCCATAAAGAGTTGTGTTTCAGTAGTCTTGTAATCTGCCTTTTCACTCTCCATCTTAATGTCTATTATGATTACTTTCCCTGCCTTCCCATTGATTGCAATCGCTTTCTTACAATTCTTTAGAATCTTAACACATTCTTCATCATTCCAATTGTGTAGTACACACTGTTTGTCACCGCCAGCACCAGAATTAGTTAATCAAGAATATTACAAGATATTGTAGCCCACTAAAAAAAATAATCAAAGCTTATTACCTTTATCAAGACAGCATCTGCAGGGGGAATTGCCTCGAACATGTTGCCTCCAACATATTTGAGATATCCATTGCTTTTTAGATCAGCAACCACATGCGGCTGATCAAACACAGTGCACTCTATGTGGGGAAACTTTTTGGCTATGGCGCTGGCCAGAGTTCCGGTGCCGCCTCCAACATCAACCAACGTGTTCAACCCCTCAAACACGTCTTTACACTTATTAATCAACGCGCTTGATGTTAATCGAGTATCACTGGCCATGCCTTCATTGAAAAAATGGTTAAGCCTTGTTTCGCGGACAGCATAGTCCCAAAAGTTCATCCCATGGGGCAAGGCGAATGTAGTAGCAGCATCATCATCGTCGTCGTTTTGAATCCACGTGCTGACTTGATGCCATGGTTTTGTCAAAATGGGATCCAACATGGCTAGTAGGAAAGGTGCTAAGCTCAAAGGGTGATCTTTAAGGAGAAGCTTAGAAGCACTGGTGAGAATGTAGCCTTCTTCTTGTTCATTTTCGCTTGTTTTTTGTAGCGCAAAGAAGCCAGAGTGAACTAAAATGCGCATGAGGTGGTAGACACATTGGGTTTTTGTTGGATGAATTTGTAGTGTCGTAAGAAGCTGATTAAGGGTCATGGGTTTTGCATGGTTGTGGATGATGTCTGGTATGCCTAATTGAATTGCACATTTGAGAGACATGGAGTTTACGAAGCTAAAAATGTTATTCCAAACATGGGCTTGAGATTGAAGAAGCTCATCACTAATATTATCATTATTCTTCCCTTTCGTTAAATCCATTTTACCTTCCCTTTCGTTAAATCCATTTTACCTTACATTCAAAACTTTGCTGCAAACCCCGAAACCCTTATCATTCAAGTCCCCTTTGTATATATATATAGTATCCGTCTTTATCCAATGCTTGATATAAGAACCACCCACTACATAAATTCATAATTTATTAGTATGCTAAATTTGTGAAATTCAACTATGAACAACAATAGTAAAAAAAATAAAAATAAATGGATTCTACCTAATTAAAGCTATCTATTATTAAAATATTTTACATATGAACGTATAAAGATGTATATAGTCAATATTTTAATGCTAATAATAGAAAGATAAAGAGTCAAAAATCATGTACGCGCTGATAATATAATGAAATATAGTCATTATTTGACATGTCAATATATGGAGAAATTAATTCTACATTTCTTACAAGCCAATAATATAGAGTCAAAAATGATTTACACGCGGATAAGTGAGATAATGATAATCAAAATTTGCTCTTTCAAAAAAAGTACAAATTAATTTTTTAAAATTTATTTTTATATTAGTGTGAAACTCATGCACAAGTGACCGACTCTACATGACAATGAAATGTCGTCTTGTAAATTAAATAATCTATCTCATACAAATTGTATATTACTTGTATTAATTATTAGATGTAACTACTGGCGGCCAATATAAAAGGACGCCTAAAATACGTTCGGCAGACACTTACGCGGGAAAAAGTTGGGTGCAGATATGTGTGTGTGTGTGTGTGTGTGTGTGTGTGTGTGTGTGTGTGTGTGTGTGTGTGTGTGTGTGGTCTATTAGAGTTGAGTGGCAGCACCAATGGGTCTTTGGTCCAATGAGAGAAATCTTCCACTTACAATGTTGAATGCAAGGGTTCGAGCATTCATAAGAGCTTTATGAGAGTTAATTTTAGTACTGTGTGTGTGTGAGTGGTCTATTAGAGTTGAGTGGCAGCACCAATGGGTCTTTGGTCCAATGAGAGAAATCTTCCACTTACAATGTTGAGTGCAAGGGTTCGAGCATTCATAAGAGCTTTATGAGAGTTAATTTCATTACTTCCTCAATTATCAACATAATTGAGTAGCGACAGTCTCTCCCTTACGAAATGTGAGTGGAGTAGGTATTCCTCGAATAATGAGTGTAAGGGTTCGAGCCTTCATAAGATATTTATGGGGGTTAATTTCAGTACTCACTCAATTATCAATATAATTGAGTAGAGACGGTCTCTCCCTTACGAAATGTGAGTAGAGTAGACATCTCTCGAATATTAGAGAGGATTTAAAATGTATGGACAAGTGCTTCAATGTGTCAATATATGGCGGTGCTCCCAATTATATAGTATGATTGTAAATATTAATTGTAATATATGATATAATATTAGTAATATCTCATACTTAAAAAAAAAAATTTGAGTGAAAAGATCGAAATAGACTAGACAGCTTTTTACAATATTATTGAGTTGTAGATGAGAAGCAGTGATGTGAAACAATTATAAAATTGAACCGCTGCAGGATATACATACATACATGCATGCCCCGCCTTGTTAACCTACTGTGTAATTTAGTAGCTGGCTATTGATGATCATGGCGTGCAGGCTAGCTAGTCCAAAACACTATTGCTGTAATGTTGTAATCGACAAGAACTGACCACTCAACACTTGACTAGTCCACACTCCATCACTTGCTTTACTGCCAAATCCAAAGAACATGATTTAGCGCTTCAGTTTGATTTATATATTGCCTCCGCAATGAATCAACGATCAAGTTTTTTCAAATAATAAAATTTATGTTTATCTCTTGTGTTTGTTAAGACTATTCGGATATGGAAAAAAAAAATATTTCGAATTAAAGAATCCCTACGAAATGATTATTGACAAGCCTATGCTCTTAGTAATCCAGACCTCCTTTTGCTTTTTTATTTTTTATTTTTAATTTTTTTCCCTCAATACCATTGGGTTTGACGTGCAAAATTCAGACGCACAATTGGTAGAGAATTTTTTTTTTTGGCTAAAAGTTGGCAATTGTATCAAGAAATCAATTATGAATAGATACCATGCGAAATTATGATATATAGTTGTGGAATATGCATGCAACGAGGCAAAATTTTCATGGGTATTTTGAAGATTTATTAAAATAATTTTAATAAAATTCATATGTAAGAAGGAAATGCATGCAACGCCAGATAACGTACTGGAGAACCTATAAAAGTTTGAGCAAATAAATAAGACTCTAGCCAAAATACTAAAAACAAGTTTTTAATTTAAAGTAAATTTTCTTATCTTTTTTGTAAACTTTTCTAACTGTTAGAAAATAATTAACCTTTAGTGCATATTATCATCTAAATTTTAGAAACATTCATGTGGTGTCACCAATAATTAATAAATAAATATATAGAAGTGTACTTCAATCTATAATGTTCAATATACAATCCTTTAAGGCTACATTTGGAAGTTTGGATTAAACGTAGAATTGGACTAGTCCCTAAGGGCGTGGTCGGGTTAGTAACAGTATGAAGCTTGTAGTAGCTAACCACCCGGGTTCGAGCCTTATGGGAGGTAAGGGGAAAATAAAAATTATTTGGGTTTGCCCCACCCCCTTACCTTTAAAAGAAAAAAAAAACGTATAATTGAACTAATTTTTAGGACAAAATATTAATCCAATGTTTGGCATCCACACATGGATTGGATTAATGGACTAAATTCAAATTTTAATCCAAAATTCATGGGATTATTAATCCCAATTTTCATGTGGGTTTATTTAGGATCAGATAATGTGAAAAAAAATATTTGTCCATTTATGATATCTTCCATAATTTATTACACTATTTTAATTTATAAGTTAAAATTATTTATTGTTTTTAATTAAGCAATTTATTTTTTGTTATTCATGATTGGGTTAAACATTATTAATTAGTTTATTATTTGAATAATTTTATTTAATGAAATGATACATCTCATATGAAATAACCTATAATTTAAATAATTTATATTTCTTTATTATGATTATGACTACTCAATAACTAATTGAATATCTCTATATGTGTGTATATAATTTTGTTATTAGTTTTATTTTTAATTAAATATAATATTTCTTATTAAATATATATAAATAGTTGATATTTAAATTCAAATATTAACTTAAATACTATTAACTTCATTTAAATTTAGTTTAACATAATCTAATCTCATATTGTACCAAACATAACTCATCACTATATATAATCCAAACTAATCTAATTGAATCTATTCTAGTCCAATGCTAATAGTTAGTCTATTCCAATTTTGCATGCTGAACGTATCCTAAGCTTTTTAAGTTATCATAAAAATAGAAATTATACTTTAAATCTCTACACTTCGAATGTTTACACCCTATCAGGTACACTAAAGTTCAAATTATTAAAAATATTAATAGATCACTTTTAATTAAGTTTAACCTTATATAATAGTGTGGAACATATAATTATTTGCATATAAGCCCAGCACTATCATCATCTTAATTATTAAATTGTACTTTTTACGTGGATTCTCTTCATTGGTTGAACCATAGATCGTGCCCCACCTTTCTTCAATAATTCAAATTTGAACATTTTTCCCAAATCACCATCTATAAAAAGACCTCCATAACCAAGCTAAAGCATCACCAACACAACATAATGGAGGCAGCTTATTCTTGGGTTGTTATAGCCTTGACTTTGCTAGCTGCTCTAGCCTTCCTCTCAACTTTCCGACGCCGGGCACTAAAATTTCCGGCAGGTCCAAAACCATGGCCTATCATTGGCAATCTAAACCTCATTGGCCCACTCCCTCACCAATCTCTTCACAAACTTTCCCAAAAATACTGACAGATAATGCAGCTGAAGTTTGGCTCCTTCCCTGTTGTGGTTGCTGCTTCGGCAGAAATGGCAAAACAATTTCTCCAAACACATGATCACATATTTGCCTCCAGGCCCCAAACTGCAGCGGGCAAGCACACAACATATAACTATTTGAATCTCACATGGGCTCCTTATGGACCATATTGGCGCCAAGGCCGTAAACTTTACCTTTCGGAGCTGTTTAGCTCGAAAAGACTCGAGTCCTATCAATACATTCGTGTCGAGGAATATCGTGCATTTATTTCTCGTCTATATGCTTTATCTGGGAAGCCGGTTGTGCTCAAAGAACATCTCTCACGCGTTACCCTCAGCATTATAAGCAGAACAGTACTGGGAAAGAAGTACTTTAGTGAGTCGAAAGCTGAAGATTCAATTGTAACCCTCGAAGAATTTCAAGAGATGTTAGATGAGCTGTTTTTGCTTAATGGGGTGCTAAATATTGGGGATTGGATTCCATGGCTAGATTTCTTGGACCTCCAAGGGTACGTTAAGCGGATGAAGGCCTTGAAGAAAAAATTTGATCGGTTTCATGACCATGTATTTGATGAACACAAGGCTAACAGGAAAGGTAACTTAAAGGATTTTGTGCCCAAGGATATGGTGGACTTATTGTTGCAGATGGCTGATGATCCAAATCTTGATGTTAAGCTCAACTATGACAGCGTGAGAGGGTTCACACAGGTAATTAATGTTTCCTTCAAATATATATATATATATAATCATTTTTAGTAAGGATATCTTCACTTTAATTTTATAATATATATATATATATATATATATATATATAACGTCGTCACACTATTAAACCATGACGATATAAATGTTAAAATATGAAAAGGCTACTAAATCTCATGATTTAATAATGTGACGATGTTGTAAATATATTTCAATTTGTTAGAAATAAGAATGTCAAAAAATAAATATTTAAATACATTAATATACAAGAAATACAGTTTCTAATGTATTAAAATTTATGTTTTTTTATATTTTAACGACATTCCCATATATATATATATAGAAAACATATTATAAAGCGTTTAGTACAGCTCGTTTCAGCATAATTGGATCTGATATTCAAATTGTACAAACAAACATGTAAGTTCAAGTTGTAATTATAAAAAAAAAAAAGGTTTCTTGGTTTTGTTCATTCATTAATTTACAGGATCTAATTGCTGGAGGCACGGATACTTCGGCTACTACAGTAGAATGGGCTATGTCCGAGCTAATGAAACGGCCAGACTTAATTAAAAAGGCAACAGAAGAAATCGACAGAGTGGTTGGGAGACAGAGATGGGTGGAAGAGAAAGACATCCCACAACTTCCTTACATCGATGCAATCATGAAAGAAACGATGAGAAAGCACCCAGTTGCTGTACTGCTAGCTCCGCACTTGGCCTTGGAAGATTGCACTGTCGCGGGCTTCGACATCCGTAAAGGAACCAGAGTCTTCATAAACACATGGAGTATAGGCAGAGACCCTTCAGTCTGGGACAAACCTGAAGAGTTTCGGCGTGAGAGGTTTCTGGATAAGGCGTTTGATGTGAAGGGACAACATTTTGAGCTGCTGCCGTTTGGGTCCGGAAGGAGGATGTGCCCTGGTTATAGCCTTGGAGTGAAGATGATAAAGTCTAGTTTGGCTAACATGTTGCATGGGTTTAATTGGAAGTTACCAGCCCATATGAAACCAGAACATATTAGCATGGACGAAGTTTTTATGGATTGGCAACCATAAGAAAGTTTCCACTTGTTGCAGTCGTGGAACCGCGACTCCCACTCCATCTTTATGATTAATGATGTTCAATTACGTGTGTAAGACGTTATCTGTGTATGTGTGTGTCGTTGAGATTTTAAATATGTCTGTTTTGTTTTCTTAGCAACTTCTTTCTAGATTTGAAGTCTAACGTTTCAAAATTAGAATGTCACAAGCTATGGATGGAACTTTTACAAAGAATTTGTTATCATATCAGTCGGTAAAACTTACTCCGAATGGCGTGGAAGGTGAGTTAAAATAGCTTTGTACCTCTATTATTCTGCACTGATAGTAGTGGTGCGATCATGATTGAAAGGTTTATCCAATTAAATACTGTAATATATAGATTACTTCTCTAATGCAGGTATCTTTACATATATATATATATATATATATATATATATATATATATATATATATATATATATATATATATATATATATATATGTAAAGATATTGTTAAATCATTCAGTTTAATAGAGGTAATATATACATACTATTAATTAAATCGCATGATTTTGTAGCGCATTAAAAAAAGACTTTATTAAATTATATGATTTAACAATGTGTCTATATTAAAAAAAAAAGTGATTGCATTTAAAAATAATTTTATATAAATAATGTTTGCGTATAAATTTCTTTTTGTCTTGATATTGGTGAGCTAGTAATTGATGAAATAGATAATTTTTTTAAGGAGAAAAATCAAATTCCTTTAAAAAAAATTAGTCACTATTATTAAATTTCTTTTGCATTTCTTTTCCTTTTTCGTTTTTGTGATGAAGTGTCATATCAATCTTTTGCCTGCCTCCACTAAACGTGGTGGCTGCATAATATAGTGCACACTGCATGTCGGCTTTCTGTTGTATGCCAAATACCATGTTAGAGTCTAGCTCAATTATCATGATAACATTCCCACGTGGCTATACAAGTTTAGATAATTGATTCTCCGGTGGACTAAGTAAGGATTTGATTGTTATTGGCGGATTAATTTATTTTGCTTAATTTAAATCTGTATATTGCCCAAATTTATGTGTTCCAAGTTGAACCCCTTGAATTTTTAGTCAGGCCCAATCGATAGTCTGGATATCAATTCACTTCTTTTTTTTTTTTTTTTTGGCTCTCTTAGAAGTTAGAAATTAATTTAGGTCCAGACGAACTTGCCCTGTTTGTTTATCCCTTGACATCGACACTTACATGTACATAGCCAACCAGAACATAAATTTTTAAAAAATAATAATAAAAAAATTAAGGTATTGCTTTTTTCGTCTAAAATCTGAATGAGTCTGAATTGAGCTGAAATCTGAATAAATTTGAATACAAATATCTGAGTGACATATTTATTTATTTTTTTTCAATATTTGAATATAAGTACTAACTTGTTTGTTTTTTTAAAAAGAAATCATCTGAAATATGATATGTTGACATATATAACCTCATAAATATTAGCAATACTTATATTTATTGATTAAACACATGACAAGTTAAAAATAAATTATTTGATTAGTTAAAAAAATTGATAAGTTTTACCTTAACAAACATGAAAAGTAAAATATATACCAAACACACGTAATTTTTTACATTGATATATGATACTTATAATGTTATTTTTAGTAAATTATATTGATATGTTTTCTTGTCAATCATATAAGTCACTCAATAATTGTTTAATTATTGGAATTAAAATTAATGTATTAAATAAAATTCAAAATCTATTATAAAAATAGTAAATATAAATACAAAGAGATGGACCTATTACCAACATACATTCACCTAAAGTTCTATATATATTTAAAATTCTCATTCACAAAAAAAAAAAATAATAGTTGAATACATGTACTAAAAAAGGGATAAATAAAAAATGATAAAAGGATAGTTCATATAATAGAAAATAAATTTTATTTAATGTGGGTATTAATAAGAAAAAATATTAAAGTTCTATTCAGATGTTTTGCCATTTAGATAAAAGTCGGAATATTTAACTTTTTTCATTCAGATCTAAACATTTTAGAATGAGATGTAAGTGATAAAAATAAAATAAAATAAAAACTGTAAATGTCTGAAAATAATTAAGATTTAGACTTCAACTAAAAAACAAACAATCCCTAAGATAGAACATCATCAAACATACCTCTTGAGCTCTAATTACCGTCCACTTTCACTCTTGTGATGTTGGCTCTTTTGATCAATATTAGTAGAAAAATATTTTCGTTAGGAAAAATAACGTAAGTAGTAAAACTAATGGAAAATGATAGACATATAAAAATTAGAACAAAAAGCAGGGATAAAAACACAACTGATAAAATTTCTTTGATTTGTTTTTTAAATTATTACATCTACACATTTGTAGTGCACTCAAGAAATCTACCAAGGAATAACTTAAAAATCTACTCCCACAATTATTGGGGAGATATCAACCCTTTGTATAACTGATTGAGGACTTGAATTCATACACTCGATGTTGGTGATAAGACAAATCACTTGCATGAATTAATTTCATATTTAGGTGCATGTTTCATTATTTTATTTGTTTTGTCTAGTTTTTTTGTCTCTATTTTTGTGCATGTATTATTACATCAAGAATTTTAAAATATATCATAAATAATACAACTAATTAATGCATGCATTATATATCACATATGTAATTAAAATTAATATAATTGTAATTTGTATGGTGGTTTTTCAACACAAATACATATACGAATGAATATTATTTATTTATTGTATAACTAAAATAATTCATCTCATGTATTCTAGAATTTCTCCGCTGCTTCAACGATAATATCATATTTAAAAATGGGTTCACTTTCACCCGTTTGAAAATGTTTTACAAGGGTAGTTGGCTGTCGGAAACAAAAGTTGATTTCAACGAGCCGTCACTAACGTACACTAGTTGTCACACAAACGATAATTTCAACCACTCCCGGTGGGTTCCTGCAATCGAAATTAGTCATATTCGACCGTATTCTCGTGTCCTTGATGGAATTTCTCATTCTAGAAAATATGCATTCTGTGGCACTGATGTTCCCTTCTCTTCTCCAAACGTCTTTATCTTGCCCTTTGAGATGCAAGACGCGTTAACTACATCTATGTTGTGTGGTACTAAAACTCTTTATCAATGTTCACACCCTAATCAACACGTTTACCTTAATTCGGACCAACAATCAAAAACATACCTAATTTACGTTTTTCATTTCACAACTAAAATAAAGGCAGTTTTGCTTCTCTTGCTTGCTAATACATGCTACACAACCTCTCAAGTCAGCTGGATTCTTGCTTTGAATTCAATTTCCTAATTCAGTAATGCGTCTAATTAATTTAATCTCAAATCCTATTTATTTCCATGTTAATTAATTTATTAGCAGACTTCTAGTGGTTGTTTTATGGAGATTAATTGATAAAGCCAGACAGATCTTCTTCACTTTCCCTGTTAATTGCCTCAACTTGCGATCAAAGGAAAGGGAACCAAGTGCGTGACACTAATTAAAGCCGGGGATATCCGATATTAATTTAATCTTCAGATTCTGCATCCTTGATCAAAAGAGAGAGAAAAAAATTGTGCCCACATTATGGTGGACATAGGCTGCTCTATAGACTATAGGCAGAACTATGTATGTAGAAAAAAGGGTTGGTGGGATTTAATCAGAAATAGCGTCTCCGCGTTGTATTAATTCAAACTGATTAGCTGTAATCGATCGATAAAGTTTGAATGTTACATGCCTAATTAGTTGGTCATTGGCCATACAATTCAGAATTGGTCTTTGGCTTAATAAATAAGTATACAATTAGGTTGTTCATTAGCTGAGTACAATTAAAATAATAGTAATAATAATAAAGATCCTGTATTTCAAAGAATTAATTCTATAAAGAAAAAGAAAAAGAAAATTAAAAAACTCCCTCACAAGAATTCTTACACTTGGGAGAAATATTCCCCAGCACTCACACTTAGCAATAATGCATTCACGGGATACAATTCTAATTCAGTGTCTCTATTTACAGTATGATTTACGGTTCTAATTAGTACTCTATGCTCCCTTTGAGCTAGGGTGCAACGGAGACTTGGGCCCATTTCTGGAATGATCATTTTCAGATTGAAATGTTCGGGACCTCGGTGATCTCATATGACGTCTACGGCCATTGACAATGTCATTGTGCAGCTTGTGATTTTGGCGATGGTTGCCCTTCTCTTTCTTTGTTTCCTTTTTGGCTTCACATTCCTTTAAATCCTCCTCATTATTATTTTTATCGTTGTTACTACTTTCAGTTGGGACAGTGAACACAAATGTCCCAATGGCAATGTCATCATCAAAGTCCTTGAGAGGCTCCAATGTCTTGACAACGGTACTCATTGTGGGTCTTTGCTTTGGCCTGTGGCTAAGGCATTGATAAGCCAATGCTGCCGCCTTTCGAGCACCGGTTTCCGAGTACTGGCCTTCGAGTCTTGGATCCATTATCCGGCCAAGTTTCCGCGCATCATTCAACATTGGCCTCGCCCACTCTACTAAGCTCTGCTCTCTTTGTGGACGGCTCTTGTCCACTGATTTTCTCCCAGACAGAAGCTCCAATAGTACTACTCCAAAGCTGTACACATCACTCATTGATGTCAAGTGACCTGAATTATACCCAACCAAACATATCAATATATCAGTTATTTTTAGAAAAAGATGATATCCAAACTGAGAAGGCTAATTATTAGCAAATTAATTAACTAAATATACCTGTCATGACATATTCAGGAGCAGCATAGCCTTGTGTGCCCATGACTCTGGTGGAAACGTGCGTGTCATCTCCTTCCGGACCATCTTTTGCGAGTCCAAAATCTGACAGTTTAGCGGTGTAGTCCTGGAGAAGATTATGAAAATAAATAATCATTAGCACATAATTAACAAAACTAATTAATTAACTCTATATATATAGTTAAACTAAAAGATAGAAAGAAAGGCAATACTTACAGAGTCTAACAATATATTTGAAGCTTTAAAATCCCTGTAAATGACAGGTTTTTCAGCGTCATGGAGAAAGGCAAGACCCTTTGCAGCTCCAAGAGCAATTTTCATTCTTGTTGACCATGGCAACGATACGGAATATCCTGCAAGCCAACGGATCATGTTCTTCACATGAGTTTCTCAGCAATATTATTGAGTAATAACAATAATTCAAACAAAATTAAACCAACCATCAGCTGGTTAATTTATTGATCAATAGAGAGATAACTTACTTCTGAATAGCTGATTCTCTAAGCTGCCACGTGGCATATACTCGTACACTAAAAGCCTATGTTCTTCTTCGCAGCAATACCCAATCAACTTCACAAGATGTGGGTGCCTGAGTTGCCCAAGAAATATGACTTCGGTCTATCAATAAGACACAAAAAAGAATGTCAAATATGATGGATATGTTAAACAAAAGCCATAGTGGAAGCTCCAATAATTTTACTTTTTATTAGAATTGATACTCACCAACCACTCTCTATGTCCTTGTAAACCTTCCAAATCCAAGTTCTTAACAGCAACAGGCTGAGCTTGCAAACCAGGCCTAAGCTTATCGTCAATGAATCCCTTGTGCACAGCACCAAACCCGCCTTCACCAAGAAAGTTACTCGAAGAAAAGCTCTGAGTGGTCACCTTCAGCTCGGCGAGTGTAAAAACGTGAAGATTTGAACCGGCCAGGGATATGGAAAGATCCTCGGAGAGTGTTGTTGAGCTGGGGTTACTCAAATCCACAAAAGAAATCCTTTTAATCGAACTTTGCTTCTTGACCGCCTTCTTGGGCTTGCATGCTTTTTCCTCCTCTTGAATGCTAAAACAATTTGGGACTATAGATCTCCACGTGATTTTAACAGTCATTGTCGTTGGTGATGGTGAATGAAAGATTCTTGATTAACGTTTATCGGATCCAATAATTAGCTCAACAATTATGCTCTAAATGGTGTGTTGGAGAAGAAATGGAGGATGTTAGGAGAGACTTTAAAGAGAAGAGGCGCCGATGAGAAAAGCCAGTATGAAATATTCAAAACACCAACTGCTCTCGCTTGCAATTCTTTTTTTTTATTATTATTATATCGACTTTGGAATTTTTCTTTGCATCATTCCATTTATAGGCATGGAATTCTTCAGTCTTGTACGCTTGTGTATACAGATGAGAGATGATTTAGGCGTTACATATATTATATAATTTGATTAATTGATGATGAGTTTCGAAGTCCACAAGGTTGGTTCAAAGACTGAAATTACATAATTACCCTCCTTTGACTTTTGGGTCTACTGGGGAAATGATGATAATGAACGAAATTAGAACTTTCGATGTTCTTCATTGGAACTACAATTGACACATGAAAATTACGTTTGTATCAGCAACATTATTAAGGTCACGAATCTTACGGAAGTCTAGACATGCAGAAAATGAATTGAAGTTCCCACCATGATTTATCCAATAACATTTGTCTAAACTCATTTTATTTCAAATTATCTAAAAATAGATAGAGAGTGAAATAAATGATTGGATGAACGTACCTCAAAAAATAAAGTTTAAGAAAATACAAATCAATCTTAATTCTATTCAATCGGTTATAACCCAGTATATATAATTTTTTGGAACAAAGAAAAAACTTAGATACACATTTTTTTATTAAAAAAATAATGTGAAAGCCTTTTTGACTTTTAATTTTTCTGCCGCTGTTCACATAAAATTTATAGTTATTTCACTATTCACTACTAGATAATAAAATGGAGAATTGAAATTTATGTATCATAATCACCACTCAGTAAATGCACTTCAAATATTTTTTGGATAAATTTTATAGTGTAGAACATCAACGACAGTGCCAAGAATTCGATATAGGGGGACTACGTTATACTAATTGTGTTTTTTTAAAAGAAAATTATCATGTCTAATTATTATTATTCTAAGATGCAGATTAAACCCATTAATTCGTTAATATTTAAAACTTTGAAGACTTTAAACTTTAGCTCTAATATGAGCTTGTAGTTGTAATTAGTTGATGGATTTGGTCATGGTGATAAATTCTTTAACAATTGAAAGACAGATAACATATATAAATTATCATTAATTGTCTTACTTTTAAATATTAATTAATAAGAAATATTAATCTTTAAAAAATTAAATAAATAACTTTATACGTCATTATCCTAGAAGCTTAACCATAATGAGCATTGTCTGGAGAAGAAGAAAAGGGGCAATTTCGACAAATCGGGAAATATGGTCTTCAGACTTCCTTGAGGAAAAAGGTTGGCAAGTTTGCAATACCGGGAATAACCTTCCAGAAGTTCATCTCGTTCTTTTTTTTTTTTTTTTTGTGGGTTAAATATATAATCCACAAAAGACAAAACCGCCCTCCATGCATAACGAGATGACACCTAACTAACGACAGCCGCGGGATCTGTGGACTTTTTCCCGCTCAGTGGATCGTATGGCGATGAAGCTTCCCAATTTGACTTCAAATATCAAAAGTGGGACCGTAAGACGGTAGGTGAGGGGTCAGGCTAACATCTGGTGAATGAACCATGAAAACCTGTTTAACGAAAATAATTAAATAAATTAAGAATAAAATCATGCAAATGAATTTGGTCTCGTATTGGTTGTTTACAATTCTGAACCTGGATAAGTGTGGCCGTAGGCCACTGCCTTTTGGTTGGCTTACACAGAATCAGAATATCCATGGAAATAAAAACCTTAAAACATCACTAAAAGACTCTTTAAATAAAATTTTATTACTGATTTGAAGAGCCACATTAATATTTAAGACTCCAAAAGATACTTCAATTAAAATTCTTCAAATAAGAGATGATTCTCTCTCTTCAAATTTGAAGAGTTGATTTCTCCCTCTTCAATTTATATTTTATTATTTTTCATTTGAGAAAAAGAGAGAAGTACTTTAATTGTTATTGATTTTTTCTTAAAAAAAATAATTATTTAATTAAAATAATATTAACTTATTTCTATTTGAAGAGTCTTTTATAGAATAACATATTTTTTCACTCTTTTATTTGCCACATAAGTATATATTTGAAGAATAAAATTAATAGAGGCTTTTGGAGAAATTTTTAAGGTGAGTTTTGTTGACCGTCGAGGGGCAAATTTGTCAATAAGGGAGTAGGTGAGCGCCATATTGTCATATCGTCACTCGAAAAAAAGTCAATGGGCATTATTGTAAACGTATATAACGACCGCGTAGTCAATGGCGACCTGAAAGTTTTTAGACTGGATACTTCTTCTGGAGCTTATGATATTCCTTGCTCTTGGTGGGCATAAAGGTCTTTTAAACAAAACCTAAAGCCCATTTCAAGATAAAATATAAATTGATAACATAGGATATCACACTAGTAACGTAATGATCCGTAATAATAAAAATGTTGGACCAATAATATTGCATATCAAATCGGAAATATGTTATCACAACTATAATTAATATTGATTCTAATCCAAACCTTGTAACGAAACCCTCATAATAAATAAACTAAGTGAATTACATAAAAGTTTATTTAAGAAAGTCAAAGAAGAACGTTTGAAAATAAATATTAAATGTCAAATTATTAACATGTTACGATCACAAATACAGAACTAATAAAAATATGATATTGTATTAAAGTGAGGATTATCTGACTCAACATAAAAAGATTAACATTCGAGCAAGATATTAAGGGTAAGTTAAATGGTTAATTAAAAATATAATTTAAACTGATCAAAATAATAATAATAATAATTATTATTATTATTATTATTATTATTATTATTATTGTTATTATTGTTGTTATTATTGTTGTTGTTTTGGAGTTGGGGGGGTAGAGGATGGGTTTCTCGATGTCAAGAAATTAGGATGAGGAAATCAAATAAACTACAACTACTCTCACCTTTTCTATGGAAAATTACCAAACAACTGTACATAAATATGAGATATCAAAAAAAATTTGAAAATTTTATATGTCATATTGACTTAGGAAAATTTCTTCTAATTTGACAGGCTTTTTCTATAATTAATTGCTTCTAACAATATCAATTGTGCAAACTAAAACATTGAGTATTATTGAATAAGAAAATCAGAAAAGTCTCATTTTGCATGCGAAAACTCAGAATTTGTTGACATATATATTTCCTTCATCCACCCTCACTTATCACATGCTAACGGATTAATCATGTTTATTGAATTAAGCTTAATGATGTTTAAATTAAAACTTATTGAAGCTTACGATCAGAATAACTATAAGATGAACTAACCCGACAATTTAAATTATAACGTAGACAACAAAACAATAATTAAGTAAATCCCATGAATTAATAATATAAGTCATATATTTACAACTCGAACTAGTTAATTTTAATAAAAATAATTTTATTTTAGAACACGTGGTGTAATGGTAAAAGGTGTCAGTTGAGCTACCCAAAGACTCTGCTGCTATAGTTAGTGCTCACTAAACCTAATCCCCGAATCCCAATCTAATCTTCATGCAAGTTGGGTTATATAGACGCGTGTAAAGAGTAGGCCAAAACATATCGCACGTGTAAATTTCGTTTGAAAAGAAAAACTAGTATGTAATGAGAAGCACGGAAGCAGTCTACGGAAGCGTGTTTGTACAGGTGATCCGCGCCGTAAATCTTGTATTACTCCGGGTCAAAGTCAATCTTATCATTGCATATTTTTCTTTTTAATGTTAATGCTTGTCTGACTAAATACGCTTTTGTTTTTTAACGTAATTTGTTTAGACTTGGACTTCCGTTAAGCGCGTCAGCGCCATGTCACCGTCGCCTATGAAGAGTGACGAGTGACGACTCTCATCGATACGATTTTCAATTTCCTTTTTTTTTTTACTCTTAATACTTGGACGCAGTCATTACTCATTATATATAACTTACATGGGTTTGCCCCTTTGTTTATGGAAGTAAAGGGCATACGGCACTGTCTACTATCGCGTAAAGGCACTTCTAGATACAGATATTAAAATAGATCTAATATCAATCGGATCTAATAAGATGCTCTATTATTTATGCGATAGTAAAAGTTTTGTTTTAGTAATTAAACTTTTTAAAATAATTGAGATAATTAATTGTTAATAGATGAATTATATTGGAATTGATGAATAATTTTAGTAATTTTAATAATTTTTTTTTAAATAGATTATACAAATGGCTTATATCTTTATTTATTTTTTTTAAGAATAAAACACTGCACTAGGAGCACTTCATGAAGCACAAATTGACATAGCAATAACACCATGTTGCATTAATTATGTTTTATTTCAATTTCAATTTAATTTCCATTGTTAGAAGTGTCGTCCAAAAGATTTGAAACTAAATAATTATATCATTTTTTTGCATGGAAAGGAAGAGGTTCATTTATTTTCGCTTCGGCGGCTTCAGAAAATTAAAACACAGAGACAAAATCCCTTGGATGGAATTGAGCAGAAATTGCTGGCCGAAGAGGTTGGGCTCTTGGTATCCAATGCTTATCATCTTGGGCTTTGGCAATATTTGCCGTTTTACGAGACCATTAATTTGGGCTTCAAATTGAGGCTATCTTGTCATACAATTCATGTCTTTAATTATTTAAATGATACACCGATCAGATGATAATTCTGGATTATTATTTTTTTAATTGTTACGATCAATAGACAAAAATAATTAGAAATTTATTTATGAAAAACAACCTCTCATGAGTTAAGGAGCTTGAATCTACGTCCTTCAATATATATTCAGATGCGAGTTACCATTGGCTAGTAAGACCTATAATGACTTAAAAATGATTTAAGATTGAAACCTTTGCTCATCTAAGACATCCTGAGAGGAGGGGGGGGGGGGGGGGGGAAGGAAACAGAAGAAGAAAGTTTAAGAAACGTCCAAGGATGAGTTATTATTCAATGATAATATCACAAGATTATGTATATGTAATTGTTATTGTTATTTGATAATTCTAGAAAAAAATTTACAACATGCCGTATAAGTGTTTGATTAGTATAGGCTATTAAATGACTATGAGTATTTATTTAATTTTATAATTTTTATCTTTTTTATTGTTGTTGTTTAATTATTTTTTAATAGAGTTTTTAAAAATTAAATAAGTTATTTATTCGTACTCAAATTTTAATTTTTGGAGGTAAATATTAAAATTCTTTTTTAAAATATTAAAATATTAAAATATCCGTTACATATTTGACAATTTTATTTCATTAATTTTAAATATAACTTTGAAAAATTCATCCATCAAAATAATTTTAAAATTTTTAATAAAAATTTTACTTACAATCAATCGATAAATTTTTTCATAAAAAATTATTAATAAAAATTATACTTAAATAAACTCTTTTATATTAAACAGAGCTAGTAACAACAGTATGGCTATGAGGTGCCACAGACTCTTCACACGAGTGAGAGTGGATTGGATATAGGCAAATTTTTTTTTTTTTGAGACAAATCTTATGTGCGGTGTACGATGATTCCCCCTTCAAGCTTCCTGGTTCCGAGTGATTAGGATTGATGCCACGAACATGGAATCTTGATAAATCGCAATATCAGAATCTGTCGATCTTTCAGTCAATTGTGGAACAGTGATCAGTGCTCTAATCAACAAAAGACACGTTTTAATCTGTACAAATTGCAATTAAAATATCTACTCTACGGCCTTTGATTTTCTCAGGGGCGGCGTTTTGTCTTCCTGTAAAAAATAATGCACAAAAAGGTCGATCCAGCCATCCCCCATAAGGCATTATAAATTTATAATTGACGTTAGCCGAGTTACGGGACACGGAGATGGAGTGGCCCCTGGCGCCTTATTAACGGCGTTATTTATTTTATTTTTTCAGTTTTTTTTTTATATTTTTTTTAAAGCTGTAATGTTATGCCATATTTATTTTTTAGTTTCTTAAGACAACTTGGTGTTATCTTTCGGAGCAGTCATAAATTAATGGTGCGTTTGATACTTTGATATTATTTTTTAAATTAGTGTTTTTTGTTTATTTTATAATAAACAAATAATTATTTTTTAGTGAATATAAAAATACATTTGATAGTTTATTTTTTGATAATAGTCTCTATAGTTGAAAAAGTGAAAATATATTTAAATGTTTGTCTTCGAAAAATAGTGACAATGAAAAGAGTTGGGGAAAAAAAAGTTGTATTGTACAATAAAAGAGTTTTAGTGGAGCCTATTAAAATAATAATATATGATTATTATTATATTTTTTTTCTCTCTTAACATAATAGCCTAATGCATCTATTTGTTATTTTTTGTAATTTTTTAAATTATATAAAAGTAAAAATTCAAGAAAGTGGCATTCAAGGCGGAAAGATGTTGGAAAAAAATACCTTTAAATTTTGCCTTTAAAGTAAAAAATATATATATTGCACTATAGGAATAATTTAAGAAGAAAAAAGTAGCTAAATTAAATAATATAATAAAAAAATTATTTGAGTTGGCCTACAACAATAAAGAGACATAGAGACTCGCAACAATTTTGATGACTTTTTATGCAGTATGGGCTTTTATTGTACACATCTCAAATTTTTTATCCTAAAAAATTATCTCAAATGATGTGTCATTAATTGAGTGGTTGATAATTCTTTATAAGTTGCAAGTGAATTAATTATATTATCTCACCAACCAATTGATAAATGACACATCATTTGGGATAACTTTTTGGGATAAAAAATTTGAGATGTGTAACATTACTCTTTATTATTTTCTACTTTTATGGATGGAAAGATAGGAGATGAGAATGATTCATTCCCAAAAGAATCCAAACATCGTCCAAAAAGGGTGCCACCAAGCATGTTTTTCATTTTTTAGTTTTTGAAAAACCAAAAACACCATTTTACAATCAGGACCATATAGGCCCTAAAGATTACCTGAATGAAAACATTACATAACTCATATGATTTATACAAATACTAAGTGTCTGTTTGGTATGGCTTATTTAAGAGCCATAAGTGCTTATTTAATCGTATAAGCACTTTTTAAAATTTTTTATGGTGTTTGGTTATTTTTTTAGTAGAGTTTTTTTAGCTTAAATAAGCTAATTTACCTCTACTAGCAAAAGCCCAAAATTTGAGCTTTTGGGAGTAGAGGTTATAGAGTTTTTCTAAAAATATCTAATATAAAAAATATCACACAATTTAATGGTTCAAAAGTACTTTTTTTATTGACAACCAAACACCCAATGACTTTTTGTCCAAAAGCTCTATTGGTATAAGCTCTAGTGCTATAAGCTCTATTTAATAAGCTGTACCAAACGGAGCCTAAATATAGTACAATATTATAGTTTAATATAATGTAATATGGTATAGTTAATGTAATACAATGTGATACAACGTGATGCATCAAATACACCCTAGATATTGTAGTTAGGATATAATAATAATACATAATGTTTAGTACAGAAAAATAATGTAGGTTTGGTGAAATGGTAGTTAGGCAAATATTAAGACTAATTAAGTAATGATCAAAATCAAATTTGTACAAATTAAAACAGTATATTATATTTGGAGACCAAAATAATTTACAAAAGCTACATACCAACTACTACCAACTAAATTATATTATCTTGAGTGACCATGTAATGGAAAAAAAGGAAGGAAAGGGAAAAAAAAATTGTAATGAATGTTAAAGTCTCACACTTTTTAGTCATAATATCTTTTTCATATTTCAAAATTAGCGACTAATACTCCTAGCATCAAATAAACTTAATGACTGAAGGATATTATAGTAAATATCTACTTTAGAAATATTTTTATAACTGATTGCAACCGAACCCAAATATACGAGCTCATTTAAAGCGAATTGAGCCTATTTTGTGATAAAAATGTAAGTAAAATATTTTGTACGATTACAAATCATTCCTATATTAACAGAAATGAACGCTATAACGGCAGAGAAAAAAACCGTTACGACGACGTGGAGGAATTTCACGAGAACGTCATGGCGCGCGTCAGAGTTAGTTCCTATCGTCTACAATACGACAAAGCCAGCTTAGACGCCCATAATAATCTACAAATTTCCAATCCATCCCTCAAACTGAAAATGATACGGAATCTTGAGTCTTGACTTATCTTACACCCGACGAGGCATCTCATAATAATAATAACAATAATAATAGTGTTCATAGACTGCATTCATTTAATCCGAAGCCCTTGAGTGCGGTGCACTCTCTCCAAACAAAACAGACACAATCATTAGGCATGGCTCGCCCTGAACATTTGGTCTCGTCCATCATCTTGTTGCTTTGCTGCGCTGCCGCAGCATCAGCATCAAGCTTCGACGACTCCAATCCGATCAGATTGGTATCATCGGACGGTCTCCGTGACTTCGAGACCTCCGTCCTCCAGGTGATCGGCCAAGCCCGCCATGCTCTCTCCTTTGCCCGTTTTGCTCGCAGGTATGGAAAGATTTACGAGTCCGTTGAGGAGATGAAGCTCCGGTTCGCGACTTTCTCCAAGAACTTGGATTTAATCAGATCTACGAATCGTAAAGGCCTATCTTACAGGCTCGGGTTGAACAGTAAGTTTTTCATTTTGATTGGTCTGTACCTCAGGAGCCAGTCAAGCCATCCGATTGCCTAGATTCCTGATTGGTCTGTAGTTCACGTTATTCACGTGCTTTCCTATAACAATCTACGGATGAGAAATGATTTTTTACGATTTTATTATTATTATCGTTATATAGTTTTATGCCCATATTTTTACCAAAACTCAACTTGATGATATAAATTGAATGTGTGAGGACCCAAATCCAAAAACACAACCCAATTTAATTAGGATAAAACAATATAAACTCTAATCCTCATCAAATTCCAGTATTATACGATGAGAGATAAATTTTTTTAACTTAATTAGACTGTTTACCTTAATTATATTGTTTTTTTTTTTTCATATAGGCGTGTTCTTAATTATTCTATTTGATTTGTATAGTGATTTTGTACAAATATATTATTTCTCATCATAGTAACTAGTATTTTGTGGTCTTTCATTTCTTGGGAACCAATCATAGATTGATGATGCTTTAACTTACGTAGTGATTCTATAGTTCCCTCAGTAGATTAATCACGGACAGGGGTGGCAAAAAAGCCCGGGCTGGCCAAGGCCCGGCCTGTAAGGATGGGCCCAGATATAGGCTCAAAATTACAAAGCCCACATATATTGGGTCTGGACAAAGGCTTAGTAAAAAAGCCCGGACTTGGCCCGGGCTTTTTAAATTTATGAATAAAAAATAAATTTAATTTAAATAAAAAGAAAAAATTCAAAATATTAAATTAGTTTAATTTTTTATATTAGTATTTGTTATTTTATTAGGTTGTATTACTAATATTTTATGTATTGGACTTTTATTCTATTTATATATTAGATGATTATCTTTAATTTAAATTTTTTTCTTAATTTAAAAAATATTTTATAATTAATTTAAAAAGCACAAGCCCGGCTCATACCCGTCTAGGCCCAGCCCGAGTTCGTTTGAATGATGTGGGCTTGGGCCTGGACTTTGAAAAGCCCGGCCCAAGCCCGAAAATTGCCATCCCTAATCACGGATGGTTATAGGTTATAATTGGATAATCAAGCTTCAAACTTATATTTTTTGGCATTCATTTGTGTATCTCGTGCAATCTAGTAGTAAATATTTATAGTGGAAATGAAAGAGGTATTAAAACTGTCTTATTTCTACTATTGGATTGTACAAAATAACGAGAATTTGTAACAAAATTTTAAGATCGTATTTACTAAAGTTACACCAGTGTTATTGATTGTTAATTAACTCTATACAATTGTTGTTGATGGCGTTTAAATGTAATTAACATAACACGCAGAGTTTGCTGATTGGAGCTGGGAAGAGTTCCAAAGGCACAGGTTGGGAGCTGCACAAAACTGCTCTGCCACTACAAAAGGAAATCACAAGCTTACTGCTGATGTGCTTCCAGAAACGGTAATTCTACGAAAAACTATTCTCGATTGAACAACCAAGATGACCATCAGTTTCTATAAGCTTGTATTTTGTATTATATAGAGAGGAAAAGACTGATTTTTCTGCTGCTATATGTGTAGAAAGACTGGAGGGAATCTGGCATAGTAAGCCCAGTTAAAGACCAAGGTCACTGTGGATCTTGCTGGACTTTCAGGTCAGCTTGATTTGGAATGAAATCAGAATTTCTAAACTGAGTTTTCAGTTTTAGTGCTAAATAATTACCTTTTGCAGCACGACTGGATCTCTTGAGGCTGCTTACCACCAGGCCTTTGGAAAGGGTATCTCTTTGTCAGAACAGCAGCTTGTAGACTGTGCCCAAGCTTTCAACAACCAGGGATGCAATGGTGGGTTGCCATCCCAAGCCTTTGAATACATCAAGTACAATGGTGGCCTTGATACTGAGGAAGCATATCCCTACACCGGAAAAGATGGTGTCTGCAAATTCTCATCTGAAAATGTTGGCGTCCAAGTCCTGGACTCAGTCAACATTACCTTGGTGAGTTTTATGCTGAATTTTCATTTTAAATGAGAGTAGAGTCTGCAGTACTGGGCTCACTACATGCGAAACAAATGAAAATCAACCATAAATAAATCAATCATAATCTAGAAACTCTGGATATGTATATGTTTCAAGTTTCATGACTTGTAAGACAATGCAGGGTGCTGAAGATGAATTACAGCATGCAGTTGGTCTTGTTCGACCTGTGAGTGTGGCATTTGAAGTAGTAGATGGATTCCGATTTTACAAGAGTGGAGTTTACAGCAGCACTAAATGTGGAAATACTCCCATGGTGAGTCTTATTGACTTGGAAAACGATACATTATTTTGATAGGCATTGAATGCAAATCTGTTAAAAAATGTTTTGATTTATGTTCAAAATCAAAATTTAATAGGGCATTCAAGTTTTGAAGTTTTGCAAAACAAATAAATGCCTAACATTATGGTCCAAACTCTCCAAACAACATTTCTCATTTTCTTTTCTGAACTTCTCAGTTGGTCAACATGTTACTCACGCAAGGAATGCTTAATGTAGACGTTGTGTAAATGATCCTTCACTTGGAATTATCACCCAAGCATTAACCACTCATCAGATGCATTTATTGCATTTCTAACTTTCGGGATTTTATGGCAGGATGTGAACCATGCTGTCGTTGCTGTTGGGTACGGAGTTGAAGATGGTGTTCCATATTGGCTGATTAAGAACTCTTGGGGAGAGAACTGGGGCGATCATGGCTACTTTAAGATGGAGATGGGGAAGAACATGTGTGGTAAGTTACTGTTACATCTAGATTGTCATTACCAGATCATTGCTCACAACTTAAATTATCAGTCATCGTCAATTTCCGTCATCATCAATTTTCAGTATGACCTAAGATATGATGTCAATAAAAGAAACAGAATAATGTAGTATACATCCGATAAGTCTTGATAAGTTAACAGAGTAGTAACAGATCTACGCATGAAATTTGAAACATTTAAATAGGTGATATATATTTGTGTTTGCTGATTTTACTGATTTGATTGTAGGTATTGCAACTTGTGCATCATACCCAGTTGTGGCTTAGTCTGCTCCTGAAGAAATAGTTGGATCTGGCTATCAGCAAGTCATTTGCTCATAAAACTTATATTATTTCACTCAAGCATGATAGCAGAATGGTTGGCTTTATGTACAAAATAAATTCGGAGATTAATGTCCATATAATCTACAATAGCAATGCATGGCTGCTTGATGTTCAAAATAAATTCTGAGATCTATGTCCATGTAAACAGTCATTGTGACTAGGACACCACCGATGTTATATATATTTTGTCAATGCAAGGTAGTTGTTATATGGAAGCTTAAACAAATATCAATGCATTGCTTAAAAAATTTTGTTGTCTTCTGCCCTAAAAAGGAACTGAGAACTTGCTGTGAGAATGATCGTGTGTTCATTGTGACATCTGCCTACTAGATGCCATTCAATTCATGCTCTCTACAGGCCTTTTCATTATCATAATTTGTTGCTGAAAAATAAGGGCACTTAGCAGCTTAACCTCTTAAAAAAGCTTGACCGCTACTCCAAAAGTAGCTTTTTCAATCTTCCATCAGCTTAATTTCAGATACAACCCAGCAACAAAGATATTTAAACAAAATCCATACCAAATATGCACTTGAATATTTGCATTTCCATGCACAAAGAA
The DNA here is from genome assembly GCF_000493195.1 of Citrus x clementina. NCBI lineage: Eukaryota > Viridiplantae > Streptophyta > Magnoliopsida > Sapindales > Rutaceae > Citrus > Citrus x clementina. The sequence goes on along the minus strand of NW_006263303.1, from coordinate 24,438,074 downwards.
AACTGTGGTCAGTGAAATTTTGCATTTAACAACTTAATTTGTAGACTCCCAGTCAATTTCTTACGGGTCAACTTTGTTTGCAGAAGAATGTACTATACAGGAAAACCAAATCCAAACAACGGGAAATTATTGGGAACCAGAGGTCCAGAGCCAAACGGAACACATTTAAGATAATTACAATTTTGACAGATTACAATGAATTAATACCAAAAAGGGGAAGGGGGCAAAAACAATAGAAAAAACCCAACCATATCTATGTCCGTACCTGTTAAACATGGATTCATTCCAGCTTTTGCCCATTACTTCCTCTTTTCCTGGCAATCTGCAATATTCATTTTGCTGTGCTGGAGCTCTGTGTTCTATACAAAAATCTTTCCATGAATGGTAGGGTAAAACTATGTGCAGAATCTGGGAGACCACAAATGAAGAAATAAAAACTAACTGGATGGAGACGGCAAAAAATTTTTATTGCTAATTTTTCCGGCAAATATAATCTGAAATTAGAAAATTTACTAATCCAGATGGTGCCCTTTTAGTGCTTAAAATATCTTCTCTCACTTGAACAATAACTACTTTCTCCGCAACCATCTCTGGTTTACTTGTAAAGTCCCTGTAACAAGTTCAGATCGGATTAAACAAAACCCATTGATCTCTGATGATATCCTAACCTGCTGAGAATGGGAATGACTTGATACCATTCATCATTCAGTAGGTACTTGGTAAATATACATTAGCTGCCAGCCTGCAAGTCCACAGAAATGAAAAGCATTAAGCAAATGCAACGTTCAGGTCAAACAAAGTGCAACTCATCAATTCTTTGTCAATGGGAGTTCAAATAAAATTATCAAACAGATTTCAAAAACAATCACAACAACCAAATAAAACCAACTAGCAACATAATATAAAACTTACAACTCATAAAATACCAGCATCCAAAATCTAGTGTAAATGAAGAAAAAAATATTTTTGAAATTTAAACAAAGATGACCAAAATCAAATTCTGTCCCGAATATACCACATCCAGCCACAAATATGTTAAAGATCCTCTGAGTCAGTTCCATACAAAACAACCCAAAAGATCACAATCATGTATCGCTTGCATAAAGCAGCATCCCTTTTCCCCCTTCAAAAAAAAAAAAAAAAAACATTTTTACAATCAACAGTTTCTTTTAAAGCTTTGTCTGTGGAGACTTGATCGAGTGCTTTTCAAGCAGATCTCTTTGGCAGGATACTTGCATTTGAATCCTGAGGAAAGTAAGGGCTAAAAAATCAATTTGGTTGCCCATCCTCCTATCTTTTAAAGAAAAATTAAAAAAAAAAAAATCTTTAAAGCTTTAGACTGCATTTAAAGAAGAAGAAAAAAATGTTGCACCAGTACTTAGGACATGATGTCCAGAATATCATCAAAAAGTCAATGGGAAAACCAAAAACCATATAAAAACAATCCAATGAATGCCTGACAACCCTATACAAAGCTAAACCAGCCTTTACATTATCCCAAACCCCCTCTCAATTTAGCTGAATGAGGAAAAAGTACTACAATAAATGAACACTGAAATACATCAGAGAAGAACTACTCACTTCAGTCTTTCTTCCCTACAAAATTGTGCCATTACATACCAATTATGCTATTGAAACCTGGAAGGAGCCTTCAGTGACACAAAACTAAAAGCATAATGGTAATTCCATATTAAACACTGTTGCTATAAGTTCCAGGCACAACAAAATGCTCCCCCAGCTAACATGAAAATAAAGTTTATAGGCTTTTTGGACATAATTTGAGTCTAGGTAACTACTCAAAGATAGCTCTTCATGGGTATCCAAACAACAAGTCTCTTTCACTAAATTTATTGATAATAGTAGAAAAACATGACACAACCAACAACTAATGAAGAATGTGTGTAAAATACTTACTGCTAACTTATTTGCAGTGGAAGCTGATGAGCAGCATTTGTACTTGAGTCATGACGATGGTAAGATCTTGCTTCATGAATGGGTTGACAGAGTAAAGCAAGTTGTTCAACTGCTTTCTTTTAAGCTGCCACCGGAATATCTGTATTTGTTCTCAAAGGAACTGCTTTCTTCCAGGATGGAAGCTGCAAGTTCTGGTCCTCTGATGCCCTTTGCATTATGCGAAAGGCTTCATTAGGCATCCCTCCCTTCAAAAGGCAAGATATCAACGAATTCACAGTAATGTCATCTGGCGCACAGCCAATTCTCAACATCTTATTGAAAATGCTAATAGCCTCAACCATTCTTCCCTTCATACAATGCCCAATAATTAGAATGGTAAATGTCACTTTATCAGGTTTGCATCTCTTCTCCTCCATCTCTGCAACAATGACATTTGCCTCATCCACATTACCAGCCTTGCAAAACCCATCAATCACAGGGTTGTACATAAATGGTTTTGGAACTAAATCATTCCACTTCAATTGCTTCAAAAATCGGCGTGCATCGTTTAGTCTATTCTCCTTGCACAAAGCATTAATAAGAATCGCAAAAGTATAAACATTCGGGGACAGGTTTTTCCCTTTCATTTCATCACAAAGCTTTAAACCTTGATTCAGCTGTCCATTTCGGCAATATCCATCAATTAAGGAACTGAAAGTAACAACATCAGGAAGGTAACCTAAAGAAAGCATCCTTTCACGCATGTACTCAGCCGAAACCATGTTCCCAACCTTACCAAAGCCATCAATAAGAACATTGAAAGTTACTGCACTGGGTTTAATGCCACAACTATTCATCTCATTATATATGCTCGTAGCCTTGTCCATCTTACCTAGCTTGCAATAGCCGGATATAACTGATGTATAGGTCACAACATCTGGTAAAAATTCACTTTTAAACTTAACTTCCTTCAATAACTCATGGCCTCTAGCTACCTCATTAACTCTGCACAACCCACTTATAAGTGTGTTATACGTAACAATATCCGGAGAACAGCCAAAACTCCCCATATCATAGAAAAACTCAAAAGCCTTTTTAACTTCTCCAATCCTGCATAAACCTCGAATCAGAATATTGAAAGTCCAAGTATCTGGCTGAGAATACAATCTAAAATACTCTTTAAACATGTATACAGCCTCGTCTGCATTATTTTGTTTAACCAATGCATTCAACAGGCTATTGTACATAAATGTACTCATGGTAACTTCTCCAGGCCGAAACTGAGAAAGCAGTCCCTTGGCAGCATCACACTTTCCAGCTCTTATACATGAAGAAACAAAAAACTCTATCATCGGACTATTGGGCAAATGACCATCACTCCTCATGTAATCAAATACCACTTGCACCGAATCATGTAGACCCATTTCACACAAAGACCTCATAACCAAATTGTAAGTCTTGAAAGAGTGATTAAGACTCAGATTCACTCTACTGAACTCTAAGAACTTCAGTCCCAGTTTTGGGTTATCTAACCGTTTAATTACCTCCAATGAATTCAAAGGACTCAACTTCTCACACAAATAACGAGCACATGTATCCGACAAATAGCTGGAACGAAGTAATAAAGTACACACAACTTTAACAAACCAGAACTCGTTGCTACACCTATAATTTACCTCCTTTTCATCAAAGGGGCGAGATCCTCCGTTGGCGAGGCCGTGAAAATGGGCAATAGCAGCGATCGTGGAGGCTCGAACCCTCGAGGGACGGACTGTGAAAAATAAGAGGGTCATCGGCAACCCCACGCCATTTGCAGCAGCCTCTGACTTATGCCCACAAAAGTCTATGGAATTAGATCTTCTTTGAGGATAACCGTTGGATTCTTTAGATTTCGAAATGGGTATATCGTTAAGCTCTTTATTCTTCATGGAGATGATGCGACACTGCGTAAATAAACCATAGCAAAGCGAAACCCAAATCCAGGTAAATTTAAAATTTATTCATCAAAACACAAAGAAAAAAAAGTAAAAAACCCAGTTATATTTTAGACCATTTAACAGAAGTGGATTAAACTTCGTATACTGGGGACGCTGTGAAGGCGGTAAAGTTGCGTTAGGGTTTTTAGTAGCATGGCGAGTGATTGAGGTTCGGATTGGTGACTTCGGGCATGAACCGGTTATTACACGGGCTGGGTTTCACGATTGTGTCTTGAGCCGCCCCACGAATTGCCCACAAACACGGGTCAGGCCCGGCTCAATTCTAAAGTTGGGCCAAACTAATTTTCGGTCCAGTAAGCCGGTTTTATAAATTAATAAAAAAAATGATCAAATGTTTTTAGTTACAAGTGTCAACTGTTAAACGAGGTGCTCTGGCAGCTCAGCAAATAAACGGTTTTCAATCTCACTGCCAAATCCTGAATTTAAAATTTGTCCCGAGAATTATAAGCTGCAGGAAGGGGAAGATGTCGACGGAGAGACATGCTTCTTCTTCGACCTCTGCATCTCCTGAAGAAAACGCTATGTATGTTTTCAAATTATGCAATTCACTAACACGTTTTTCACCTGATTTTGATCACTGTTTTATTTTGTTGAATAATTCTTCTAAATTAGTTAATTCCTAATGAAATTATTTCGTTTCATAATTTGTCACTCCGTAGGTTCCTCGATATACTGCATGAAGCTCCATTACTAGGTCACCGAAAATCTCATAGTATTTTTGGTAGTGTTGTTTACTGTTTCGTACTGGTCAGTAGTCGAATTTCATGTTGATTTAAAATTCGTTTGCTCAAAACTATTATTATTAAGTCAAGCTCTGATCGGTCTTTGATTTGATTTTAGGCAGGTTATGCCATTTTGGCTGCAGGAACTACATGGATATTTCATCCTATTCACTATTTGATCCCGCCATTGCTTTGCAGTTGCGATGTTATTCTTTTGGCACTCACAGGTTTACTTCTATCACTTTCTGTAATTGGATCTGCATGTTGAAATATTCTTCTAATAATGATTTTAGATGTGTTTTTGCTTACAAAATAGAGGTACAATTTTCCAACACTAGGGACTCCTTGTGTGTGCTTGTTGATTTGCAATTGTGTTTAGAGAAAGGAGGAGAGGGAGGGAGAATGTTCCTTTTGTGATGCTAGGAGCGATTGTTCATGATCTGTAAGTTCAGTAGTCCAAATATGGAACCAGATTGTATGAGTGTTCTGAGTAAAATGTTTACATGTGGGAAGTATATTATGAACTTGAAAAAAGACTATAAAAGTCAATGATCTGTTGTTCTGTTATCAGCTTTAACGTCGCTGCAATAGGATTTTATATTGATTTTTGACATATTCAAACCATTGCTGTTGCTCGGCAAATATGTGCAACATGCCTAAGGCATAGCATATTCTTCCATTTTTTTTTGGTTGATCAATTGTACTATGTGCTTAGTTTCACATAAGAAACTTACGTTTCTAGGCTTTTATTCCTTTTATCTTTGCTTGGTATGGAACATGCTGATATTTTAGTGACTTGATTTTGGTCAAATTCAAATTTCATTATTTCAGGCATATTTCAACAGTATTTTGTGTATCAAGTCCAGAAAATACGCTTGCAGGTAAAATTTGGAATATATCTCTATCTTTATCTGTCTCTCATTCTTTGAAACTGTTGAAAGGCAACGGACATAAATACTTGAGGGAGAAGTTTATTATGTCATTGAGTTCTTTCAGAGTCTCACACAAAATGGTTTCTCTAGGATATGTAGACCTCTATTTGTTAAAAGAACAACTTTTGCTCTTCTTGAAATTCAATTCCTTTTGGTCTGAGGGCATAGATTATATTTATGATGATAGTGTCCTTTGGAAAGGGATTTATGAACTTGCCACTGAAATCTGATTAAAAGGGTCCAGTGATGTTGTTATTTTTATTAATGTCGTTGAATTGTCAAATCATGCAGTTTTTCATTTGGAACTTTTGAAATGGATATTTTGGCAGGGTTATTATAGCTTCAGCCAGAAGTTGAAGCATATTGTTCGCCTACCATTTGCCATTACTGCCTATGGTATGTACATATTAATCTATTCTTATTTCATCTCCATCGGAATCTGTTTATCTTGCACATATTCAACCATGCAACAGCAGGAAGGGATTTTATTCACCATGTGGCAGAGGGGGAACGTATTTAAATGTCAGTTGTTTATTTTTGAAAATCTTAAAACATTAGAATTGTTGTTATATTGAAAAGTTTGCTTTCATGTTAGGAACTGCGGCAATGCTACTTGTCATCGTTTGGAGACCCCACATCAGTATTCTTTCAATCTCTACTCTCCTAAGGTGCTCTCACAAGTGCTTCCGTGAATGAAATTCGAGTCATAAGCTGATAAATAGGTTGCCTTGTGCTATTTCATATCAGTAAACAATGATTATGTGTTTCTCTAGAAGAAAGTCTTCAGACAGTGATGAATAAGGGGAAAAGCAAAGTGTAATCAGGCAACTATGTGTTGGCTCTATATGCTATGGAATCTACCAGTGATCTTATAACTATTATTATTATTTTTTAAATGTCAAGTTAATACAACTTAGTGCATATAATCGGAAGTAGATTGACATGTACAGATAATTTATATCTAATTTCTGGAGTTACATATTCATGCATAAAGACTATTAAGACATAATAAAGTAGAGGAATGGAAAATTTGCTGATATAGGGAAGCTGCAGGCTGCATGTTTTTCACTTGATTTTGTGCTGGTTTGCATTTGATGGTTTTGTTTGAACAACCTTTTTATCAAATCATAAAGGATACTTTGATGTTTATATTTGTTTCTGCTTCCTCCAAATTCTATTAAAGATGGATTATGGTTGTTGTACAATTTTAGACCCTCTCTCCAACTTGGTCAAATTGGTTTAGACAATGTTAAAAGATATTTATTCTACAAAATAGAGTATTACCACAGACGTACCAACATCTTGTCTTTGTTGTGTATATTAATTGTGCTGGGTGGGAGTGAAATTGAAGATGCTGCTTTAGACTTGCCTTTTCCTGGGTAGATGTTAGAATACCATGGTTGCTTTGCTAACTATTTATGGTCCACTTGATCTTAGTGTACGCATTTTATTTGCAGGATTATTATGTTAATTGAAGCAATATGTGCTGCTTCCTTTATGAGTGTCTATATCGGTGAGTTTTAATTATTTTGAGCGTTTGAAAGAGTTATGTTGCTGCAGTACATGCTGATGATTTGAGTTGTTAATTTTATATGAGGTTTGATGCTTTGTTCTAGGTGCCTAAGCTACTTATAATTTTCATATTTTACCAGACAAATTACTAGAAAAATGACCTTCCTACTAAATTTGTTGAATTGCATATGACCTCCATCACTCCTTGGAGTATTTATTGATTACGTTGTACCTAAAAAAATTATTGACCAAAGCAGCAGGCAAATTTTATAGTTATTTTTCAAATTTCAAAGGATTTTGATCCCTTTCAGAAAGTCTCATCTAAATTATTTGCAAAGCCAAGACTGGAACGTCTAAAAAAAAAAAAAATGGGTATCACAAAGTTTATACTTGTTGTCACTTCTTAATTGTAACCTCCATCTTGGTTGGTGGATTTCCAATGTGAGATGTTCTTGAGCAAACATATCAAAGCCAAATGCGATATATCGTGGGTGTGTATAATTAATGATTCCCATTTTTTTTTCCCAGATAATATAGGACTGTGTATTTAGTTACTCCATTTGACTTGGATTTGTACTTTTACCAATCTGACAGGAGCACATATCTAATCTAAGTCGGTATAATTTCTTTATATGTGGCAAATTTTGTTATTGTTTCCTTGGGATAGACGTGCTAACACCAATTTTCGAACTTCCATGACCTGTTGACTATATGTTCCTTAATTTTCTTTCAAGAACCTTGGTATTCATCAGTTTTGGGAATCTAGTTTTTAAATTATCTGGCGTGTTTGATAACTAACAATCTAGTATATGCAGTGGCCTCTAAAGGTGGGGTTATATTTCTCAGAACATTAATGTTTTCTGTATACTTCCCGGTGCTTGCAGGTTATGTACATCAGTACAATTCATTGAATTCTCAGCCTGATGTTATGAAGTCACTTTATTCTCCTCTTCAACCATCAAGTTCTTTGGAAGGTTTAAGGTATTCTATCAAAAACTTTAAAAGCCAACATACTAAATTTTGTAGCGTTATGGGACGTGAGAAAGAGATTCATGCTAACAACATTATCATGCATTAACAAATATGCTTCACCGGATTATCTTTTTCCTCTTGGTAAGATTTTTTTGATGATATAGCAGATTTCCATCAAATGCAGCATATGGGTGACCAAACTATACATATAGTGGAAGTTGAATATATGCATCATGAGTCAAGTTTTATGGAGTGCATACATAATGATCCATTGACAATTTTTTTGGTCCAAACAGGTATCATGATGGTGGTCGACTCTCTGATGAGCAAATGGCTTTGTTGCAGTATCAACGTGAGAACCTTCATTTTCTAAGCGAGGAGGTATACTGTGATTAAGATTTATGATTCTGCTTTTACAACCCCAATGTTATTGGATCTTCACTAAAGCCAGTTTGTTTTCTTATCAAATTCCAATGTGTTATGAGCTGGTATAATTTGCATAAGTAGTTCATCTCTTGGTAAAAACCATAATGATGTTTTCTGGTTATAATCAAATTCCAAACAACATATGTTTGCTGCAGATTCTTAGGTTGCAAGAATGCCTGAGCAAATATGAACAGTCTGATGATGGAAGTACACCTCAGGTAATACTTACTCAGACTATATTAATATGGTTTTATTTGCAAAACAGTGCAGAGCAGGAAGTAATTTGAATGTCTGCTTTACCATATTTAGACATATGGGCAAGCATCATCAATCTTCATGACTGTGATAAGGATAAGTACATAAGCAGGCCTTGTTTGTTAAATTATGTGGGACTGGTTTGGCACATTTTTCCAAGGCTGGGTCATACCTCTGGCCTGCCAAAGATACAAAGGCCACCCTGGAATTATATATGTTTGTAATAAATGAAACTGTTATGAGTCATAGAAATTTGGAACTATCTATTATCCAACCTAGCTACAACGACAAAAATTATAGTTTCCTGAGGTTAAAAAGAGATTTGTGGTAATTTATGTGCAAGAAAACTTGCTGGTGGAGTTCCTATTAAAAAGTTTGGCATTCAAATACTTGAGGACTTGTCGTATGTACCAAACACTCATGGATGTATAGGAGAAAGGCACCTTCATTTGTCTAGTACATGTTCAATGTTTTGAGTGTGTTTACAAATTTTGTATGAATTTTTTTTTCTTTTTCACTTTTTATGGTTCCACAATCCAACCTAACACATGATCATATGTGTTTGGGCTGGTATAGAGATTGAGAGTGGGAGAGAGAGAGAAAGAATATTATTAACACAAATATTCCAATGCATACTGTTGTTTTGTCCAGTTTATTGATGGTTACCATGCCATAGATTCATGATTATGTTGCCATGTGAGTCAAGTGCTGGATGTGCTTTTGCCCATGGCCATCCCCAGGGTGATTTATTTTATGAAAGTGCCAGCTACTTTATATATCATATTAAACTCAAAATATTTTTTTTTTTAAATTCGTTTAAACAAGTGGCTTTGTTCCTTGGTTCTGAAGTCTATGGATGACAACTATCTCTTGTTTATTAAATCATTTTGAATTGAGCCTTCAATCGATGCAGCTTTTGTTTTATAATAGTGGAATAATTAGGCATCAAATGATCAGAATAAGTTGGTTACAGGTTGCTCTTTTTTCAGGTTGATCTCGCACATCTTTTAGCAGCTCGTGATCAAGAATTACGGACACTTTCTGCAGAGGTAATTCTTAACTAATACTATATTACATGGGACTGCCCAGTGGCTTATAATAACAGAATAGAAATGCATATAAGTTTATGTTGTTCATTGTCAATGTAAGAGATGCTTTTCTGACCATCAACATTTGCAATGTCTTATACTGGTCATTCTTAAACATGCCTTAAAATTCCGGGCTGCTCTTTCTGGGTTTCACGTATACTCCTTGTTCACAGCTCTCTCTAGGTTATGCTTAGGCATATTGAGTGCTTATGCTTTATAATTAGTGGCTTAGTGAGTATATCTGTAAGATTGCCGAGCACTGGGGATCTGTTGGATGTGATCAAATTTTCTAGCGAAAATCATTTGACACAATACGAGCACAGTGTTGCACTAATATAAAGGAGACTTGAGAAAGTCTTTGGGAAGGAAGTAGAAACACAAAAGTTTTTCTGTGTGGTAAAGTAAAATTTATACGGATGAGTCCAAATGTTCAGAGAATTTTCATGCACTCTCACTTTCATGAAGTCAACCAGTGGGCTTCTGACATATATCTTCCCGACCAAGTTACACAGATGTTGAACAGGTTATGATATTCTTTTGATGGTGATTACTAGTGATACACTCCATCAGTATATTCCCAGGAAATGATTGAATCTCAACAGTTGTTCTGGAGAATTAGACTTTAATAGATGCTGAGATTATATCTGTTGCAGATGAATCAACTGCAATCTGAATTGAGGCTTGCTCGGTCTTTGATAGCTGAGAGGGAAGCAGAGGTCCTGCGAGTTCGCAATACCAACAATCAGGTATTTTCTAGTAGTATATTTCTGTGACATATGCCAATTTATGATATTATGTACTTTTTCACGAAATCTTAGTCACGTGTTATTGTACTAAAATGGAAATACTTCCAAGAGAGAGGGTACTAGAGCATGAGGGCAGTATTTAAAAAGTAAAAAACTTGATCACCGGATAGAAGATTTAAATGCCAAAAAAAGTTTAATCAACCTTTCTGTTTGGTAACTACATACTACATACTACATAGTCTTTTCTATCTTGTTCTTGTGAGATAAGATAAAAGCAACTCTCTACCAACTTATCGTTAATCATTGCATGGACCCTTCCTTCTTTACAAATCTCAGTGCCAACGTTTAAATATAATTGGGTAGTCTTTCAATGTAAATCTCTTAATATTTCTCTTTAGCTAAGCCAGTTAACTGCTAAATCTGAATATAAACTGCCCCCTTTTACTAATATGCTAGGAAATTGTCAATTTCCTGAAGGACAGAAACTGGTGTCTTACTCTTGCAGAAAATTAGCATTGTATTTGTTTGGTTGTAGTAAGACTTGGAAATTTCATGATGTGGTTTATGCCATGAATGTATCTCTTGAAGAACTTTTGTTATGGGATTGTCACATCCATGTATTTACTTTTTTTTTTTTAACAAATAAAACTACTAAAACAGTATGTGGAGGAGAATGAAAGGCTTAGAGCAATTTTAGGAGAATGGAGTACCCGAGCAGCAAAGGTACCAACCATCTTATGGATTATGTTTACTCTCCGCGAATGTTTTTTTTTTTTTTTTCCTTTTTTTCCCTCTCCCCGCTTGCAAACCCCACCCACCCCCAAAAAAAAAAAACACAAATCTAATTCTACATTCACACACTCTGGTGCTTATTTACGTTGCTGTAAAAATTGTATCTGTTGTTCTAACTGAAGCACAACTTGTTAAAAAGCTTGAGCGAGCATTGGAGGTTGAGCGGATGTCAAATATTGAATTGCAAAAGAAAATTTCGACAAGAAGAAATCAACATGGACCAGCAGAATCAAATGAGCATGACACAGCGTAATTGTTCCTTTTCAAAAGAAATGTGTAGATTGATATTTACTTTGTAATTTTCCTGTGAAGCCATTCTTTTATGTGTTGTGATTCTTGTGAAGAAAGGTAGGTTGGACATCCCTCCATTATGGGAGTAGACACACTTTTCAACCAGCCCTAGGTATATGGTTCAATGTACATAAACACAGTTTCTTTTTTCTTTGATGGGTATTAAATTTATAGTAATTTCAGCTTAACGTTTCTGATTTGGTGAAAATTTTTCTTGGCCGATTCAGTCTTTGATTGGAAGCATTACTTTTTTCTTCCCAAACTCGACAGAGCATGATTTCCGCAGTGGAGATGAAAATGGTAAAATGAAATGCACCAGCCGGGAATCGAACCCGGGTCTGTACCGTGGCAGGGTACTATTCTACCACTAGACCACTGGTGCTTTGTTGACAGACCACTGGTGCTTTGTTGACAGCTGTTTTCTCATTTAAAATTTAACTAAAATACTTTTCGTAAACAGGTGACAAATTTTTGTTTTTCCGCCTCTTTAATTAAATGAAGGTTAAGGTTCGTTTATTGTTAAGATTCAATCGCCCTCTAATTTCATTTTGATAACAAATCGCCCCACAACCAATGCTTCATGTCATTAATGAGAGCTGAGCTGCATAGCCACTATTAGAAAAACAAAAAATCAGCCACCGTCACCGCCGTTAAATTTAATGGACTCGTTTAAACTAACTAAATTTAATGGCGACGAGTAACGGACAGAAGATGCCCAGCAAAAAGTTGGGAACAATTGAGGTTTTGTCAAAATAATAATAAGGTGTCTTAAAAAATTAACCCAATCATCCCCCCCCACCAAAAAAAAAAGGGTCAATTCAATTACAGGTAAAGATTTTCCCAACATTCCAGTTACAGCCAGGGCAACCGATGTAAAGATTCATAAGTTCATTGGCTAAGATTTGCTTATAAACTTCAAATCTGAAAATGCCAGGAATCATACACCCAAGTCCGACATTATCCCAGTCCCGACTAATATTAGGCAGCAAACCAAACAACAAACATGGACGAATTAGCAACTTCAGTTATGGACTCTGCCACTATAGCAGAGTATAGGATCACTTCGAAAGGAAATGGTAAGACCTTGCACAGTGGACAAACTCTGTAATCCATCAGGGAAAATCTTTTCATGACAAAATTTTGATAAGGAATTAAGGAGAAGAATGACACACTGACAATCTATCATGACACTTGGTACAAATTAATATAGCTGCATTACAATGGGGTTACATGTGCGGTTTCGTTTAGAAAGAGACAACCAAAGACATAATTGAAGAAATCAGCACCTTTGACTACTTCCCCTGTGACTAAAGCTTCTGTATCATACTTGCACGCTCTTGTACAGTCTGGACAGTAAGTAACCTACACGAAACACAACATACGTACTATTTTCATTGAGGAAAGACGAATCTTTTGTTTGCTTAATTTTTTGGCAAACGAACACAGTAAATCAAAAATTACGAAATTTAGATAATAGAGGTCTTAGTTCAAACTGCATTCCAATCATTTATGCCAAAAAAGGGAAATGTTAGCTAACGTTACAAACCTCCAGTAACTTGGGCTGAAAAGAGCTATCAAGCATTATATCCACACCATACATGGCCCTAGATTTTGAACTGTGCATCTCTGGATGTGCAACAGCAGCTGCCTCGAAGACAGATCGGATAGTATTTTTGACTCTCTGATGAATTTCTAACCATTTAACTGAAACAAACGCAGATATCAACATAGCACATAAATTCAAGTATGTTAATAATATACTATTACTTTGTGATCACCAACTTTCTACATTGATTGGCAATCAGTATTACACTAGTTAGGAAAGTCCTAATACCTTGGTGTTCCACTTCAAACTCCCTCACAAAATCCGGTGTGTTCATGTGATTGAATTTCCGACCATAATTCTGAAAACCACAAGAAGTTTTTGAAAGGACTAAATTTAAAGGCTCCTTAGAAGTGTTGAAATATAATCCAGGTAAAACAAGTAATTTCCAATAAATATCAGATTCTCTTCATCGAAATCAGAGTTCATCAAACAGAGGGCCACTGTACATGCATAACCGCCCAGAGATTAAAAACAGTCATTGTGCATAAAAGTGATGCTTAAACATACCATAACTGTAAAGTGTGTCTCGTACTCAAAGAAACTGTGCTTGTCTAAAGAATATGGATTGTTTGCCAGTCTAACCTGAAAATATAGCAAGGAAAAACAAAAAGTAATATGAGCATCTACATTAGCAGAAAGCATTCCTCAATTATGAACATGAGAATAGTAAGGAAATAGTAATCACATCATTCTATCATTTTATAGAATCTTAAAGAGGAATTAGCATACCCAGAAAACATCTGAAAGGAATATTTCTAAAGGGTCCATACTGCGAACCAGTACTATGTAACGAAGATCAAACTTCCTTCCTTGGAACAAAGCAGGGAACTCAATATATTTCTGGCATATTTTCGGACCAGTTTCCATGAGACGGATAACAGCAGATAAATCATCAGTCACAGAGGTATCAATAGTCCTTGCCATGTTCCAAGGTTTTAATATCCATAAATTATTAAGCCCATCTCTTTTCCGTACGTAATAGTCACCAATAAGTTGAGGTAGATGCGTTTCAAGATTGTAAGTAGGCTGCAACCATTCAGGAGAACCATGTGCCTGTTGGAAGGAGAAAATTAGAGTTAATGACATCTGGCAGAATCAATTGCAAGTCTTTTTTTTCCCCCTCAGTCTTGGTATATTAAGCATGTTACTCTGCTAAATTGATATATATAATAAATATTGACAAGAGAAGTTCTTATTTTAAACTTTTTAACAGATAACAGTTCAGTTCTTGTAATATGCTCTTGGTGAAATGATAAATTAGTTCATTATTCTAACCTTCTGAACAGTCTCTGCCAAATGATGTTTCATTACAAGGCAAGACTCAAAAGGAAATTGGTTTACATATTGCTGATCTGTTATTCCAGTAGCCTTTTTCATGTCCTCATCCACCTGCAAACTTGTCCATATAATATCAGCATCCTTCGGCTCAGTTGCTGTAAGAGGAAGAAGAAAGGAAATATCAGAAGTGCAAAGGCATAGGGTGTATATAGTGTAAAATTAATGACATCAAGATAAAAAATCTCAACAACTTTTTCCAGCAAATCATATCCCCGACCAGAAAGTAAAATCTAAGCAAGAAGCACAAGTCAATCTAGAAGTAAACCCAAGTATAATCACAAATCTAGCAACTGAAACATTAAACTAGTCGAACAGGAAATAGAAACCCTTAAATCAATGAATCACTATACTTACTGATTACAAATTCAGTACGAGTCAAAAATTCTTCCACATAAGGTATGTCAGTGTAAACACGTGAAGCACATCCGTCACTACGATGCAGACTTTCAGTGTTAGAAGACTTGGTAGGTGTGTAGCTCAAACTTTTGAACTGCAATTTCTGGCAGTGTTTCTCATACTCCTGCAAGATTCAATGAAAATTAATACCAAACTAGAAGTAAAATATATTTCAAGAAGGAAATATCTGTAGGGCTAGTAATAGGAGATAATACATTGATAAAATAACTCTGTGGAGTATGAAACCAAGCTGTAAGTCTGGCAGATCGTTGTTTGTCCTCCCCAATACCATATAAGAAATCACGAGTGCACTCATCACTTTTGTAAACATTCTGTATTGGCCATAATATAGAAAAGCTGAAAGAGAAAATTTATTCATGTTATGGCTTTCACAAGAATTGTAATTTATGTTTCATAGGAAGAGCACAGGGAATATGTTTTTCAATGAGTAAATATTAACAAATAAGAACATAAAAAAAATATGTTTTTGCAAAAAGTAGTTATATAATTGTTCTAATCCAAAGGAACATATCTGAACTCTATTATAACTACACTTTAGATATCAATGTCAACAACAGAAACAGGGCACAATGAAAGACTAAAAAATGTGCTACAGCTAAAAGGTAAATATCGAACCTCACAGCTGACGATAATTTCCCTTCCGGCATGAAGAGGAAAGGAGCTACCCTGAAATTTGGCTCATCACTATGCCGCACAGCTGAACCTAATTCATCCATAACATACCTGCAGAAAACCCCAAAGAAATGATCATTCATGTCATAGCTTTCATTGTAGTTGTCAGCCAGTTCAGTTGGAGGAAGGGTTTAATTATCACTATGTAATACTAACATTTGAAAAAAAATGCCATGACTTTCATTTACAGTTGTCAAAGACAGTGATAATTGTGAGACTGACCACACGGCCAACGAAATAAAATTAAAGGACAGGTAGTTCTTTAATATACTGATAAGGCATAACCTCAACTTCCATAATATCAGTACCATGTTACGTTGTTGCTACAAAATGAATGATGCAACATGGTAATCAAAATGGGAGATGCTAACACACTCATTGTTGTTGGGCGTGTATGAGAAATAAAAGACTAAATTTTGACTCATAAAGAAGCTCGGAAGCTCTGAATGGTATATTTTTATTCTATATATTTGCCACAAATCCAACAGCTAGAGACATAATTGCACTAAAGACATAGCTTTTTTTTTTTTGGCTGAGAAACAAAATAAGTATATTAGACTAGGAAATGTACATAGAGGAGGGAAAAGATGTGCATATAGACAGAAGACAAAAAACCCCAACCCCAAGAACTGTAAATCCTAAAAGATTAAAAGTTCTAACTAATGAAATTACACCATAGCTGCTTCCCAATTAATCAAAAGAAAAAAGAAAGACAAATCTTTAACCTCCAGAGAGATCCAAGCCCATAGAGAAGCCCAGAATTTAACTCTCTCCCAAATATACATGTAATCCTCCATCATTTTGCTCTAAAAAATTCTTGAGTTTCTTTCAATCCATAGGACCCAAAATATAGCCATAACTGTGCAATCCCATAAGACTGAAGCCTTAACCCTGCCTTAAGTCTCAAAATGCTTTCCAAGATAACAGAAAAGCCTTAACCCAACCTTTAAGCCATGAATGAGTCCAACAATCCAATCACGTTCAAGGATATCACTAACAACACTTTTCATGCAAGTAACTTTTATGAAATTACCAAGAATAACAGATCATCAAAGTCAAGAGTACCAGTTTATTGATAATACTTTTGGTATGCCAACTAAATTCGCAACTCACCTTCTAGGAATTAGTTTATACGTAATAAAAGCTCCATCAGACATATCTTTAGCATGTCATGGTTGTTGAGACTTCTTAAAATTCAGATTTTTCAATCTTAGTAGAATCTACGGGTTTTGATCTTCTTTAAAGAATATATTCTTATTACTTTTTATATGATCTCCACTTTATAACTCTCTAAAAGCATGTTCTACCGTCAATAACATCACCCCTCACCTAAGAGTTCTTATCCTCGATGCATTTAGAGGACTTGTATTTCTCCTCATCCCACCAACTTCACCCACAACTGCCCACATACCTTCAGAAGGCATTAGCCAAAAGGAAAATTTTCAACGTACTTACTTGGAAGTATTTCCCTCCCAACTTGATAGATAAAGTAACATCGTATTTACAAGCATCAATTAAACAAAAAAGATGGACAGCTCAAATTTGCTGTAGCTAATCAAATCTGTTTTAAATATTTTCTCCAAAAACCTTTCCCTCCCAATTGACTTATGAGATCAAATTATACCAGGCAAAGCACCAGTCTAAATGTGTTTGTAGCCAATAAGAAGAGTATTTAAGATAAAAGATATGAAGCAAACTGCAAGATCAAGAGACAAGAACATACCATACAGATGTTTCATCTATCTTCTCCTCATTGGCAAGCCTATATGTCATCAAATACAACCACATTGCACTAAGAACACGATCAGCAAGAGGTTGATCAGCACTCCATTCAGGAAGGCGTGGTTGAAGCATGGAATCAATCACATGTTTCCCCTCTTCCAAAATTTTAGAAGCAGTGACACCATTCAATGTACAAAGAGTGGGAAGAGATTCAAGGATCTCAATGGCACTTTCTCCAAGAGGGCCAGGTATATCGACCTACAAAAAAAGGTGAAGATCTGAAATATCCTACAAATAATTGTTCTACATTCATCAGTGTCCCGCTGGAAAACTAAAGTACTATTTCTAGAAAGAAAAATACCCCCAAAGATTGCAGGCAGGGAAATCCCTTCAAGACTTCCAACAGTTCACGAACTGAATTCTGCTCTAGTGGATTTCCCCGAATATTCAAATGTGAAAGAGATGGCATCTCAGCAGGTGAAAATGCCTGTGTGGAGGGAGAAAAACAATGAATCATAAAAAATGAACTCCTCAAAGGACAAATTGCTTGAAAGAACAAGTACAAACTTTGAACAAAGTGCATAGTGTGCTAGATTTCTTGACCTTAATTTCTTAACAAAGAATGATTCCTGAATATGGAAATATTTAGTTTGTATGGATTACAATTAACGAGGGAAAAGTAACTAATTAACAAAAGAAGAGAAGGGGGAAAAAAAAGAGTACAGTGAAGATGTTGACACCTTATTGACCAGATTGTGAATACATCTATTTGAAAGGTCAAGTGAGGTCACACTTTGCAAGGGACGGTCTCTCAGACAAAGACTACTTGGATTATCCTTGTCATAAACTTCTCCACAAAATCCCAAAGCCCACTCACCAAAATTAATGGTGAAATTTGAGTTGTAGATTTCCAGTTTAGGACATCCTTGTAAAATTGCATCTTCCATGCAATGATCACTGAGAAAAAAGGTAATTCAGTCACCACCTGACAGAAAACCACTAGCATTAACTTTAAACGATCATAGCAATCATTCATTTATCATCTGTCGTACCATTTTTTCAGAACTGGATTATTATTCAGCCACAAAGCCCTTAGATTTTTTAATTTGGTGACTTCCTGTACGATAATTTCCACTGTCTCAAGCTTGTTTCCACAGAGGCTAAGTGCTTGTAAATCCTAATGCAACAAGGAGCATGAAGAATAGAGAGCATTACAGGATAAACAATGATTAAAACACCAGTCCAAGACCTAAACTACAGGTAAAAAACATCAATATGGATAACCAAATAATTGGTGTCAACAGAAAAACATGCCTCATGCTATATTACAAAAATATACATATAAGATTAACTAAAGTAACGAACCGGAAATTTACTAGACAAATTGAGAGACAGAAGCATATCATCACCAATGTCAGCATCCTCAAGCTCCAACCACTTAACAGTGCCATCACCCTTTTCGGTTGCATTATGAATCTCACTCTCCAGTATGTCCTCAACATTTGATTTGGTGCCATTCTCATGCAAAACTCCCTTTACAGCGTCCACTTCTTCAATATCTGTATCAAGATCAGTATCTACACACATCAAAGAAGCCATTCTCTGAGCCAGCCCTGGCACCTCCTGTAGCTGCAATCACTCAGAAATTGCCAACTGTCAGTACACGTCCTTGTATCAAAACTCCGAACCATGTTCCATCATCACTCAGTTCTCTTAAGAATGCAAAACACAACTCAAAATTAACGCTATTTTCAAATTCATTTTTATCTATAGCTATCAATTCTCCTCATAAAGCAGTCCAAATTCATTTTCATTCATTTTTTTTCACTCTTTTGAAAATGCAAATACAAGAATAACATTAGCGTTCTGGAGAAAGCATGGCAAGGACCTGACTAAAAGCATCAGAGAGACGGAAAGTCCAGGCATGGTCGACGAGGAAAACGTTTGATTCTTTAGGCATGGATTGAGAGTCCAGCACGAGCCTTCTCTGGCGACCGTCCTCGCAAACCTCGATTTTAAAGTAAGAGCCGGCATCGAAAGTTTCAGTGGTGAGCTTTTGGAAGAGCTGGCGGTGCAGCGACTGCGGTAGCCCCGAAGCTGCCAACAGTACACCGTGAACTTTCACAAAGTCCTCGTATGTCTCTATTCTGTTGCTGTTACTTGACATTTCCACACCTGCCTCTCACTCACGGTTCTCACGGTCAGTCCTTTCACCTACTGCAGGTTCCGCTCTGCTGGTTTTGTGGTGGCCTGGGCCGTCAGCTTCCCTTGATGGTCCAGCAAATTACAAAATGCTCCTCCAGTCAGTCGCCCATTTTCTCAATAGTAGTTTTTTTTCTCGGAATTTTACAGTGCATAAATCCTGAAGTTTTTCTAATTTTAAATTTTAAGACTTTTAAGCTCTATTTTAAAATTTTTTCTAACTTTTCCTCCGCTCTACAATTTAAAATAAAAAAAAACTATCATTCTTTTCGTTATACCTTAAGGCCCCGTTTGGTTTTAGTTATAGATTTATGTTATTTACTCCGAATCAAACCCCGAAAGCAATAAAGGAACGACGTCGTTTCAATCTTTTTTTTCCCCTCTCATTCAAGCTAAACGACGTCGTTTTGGAAAAATTGTTAAAGCTGAATAGGTTTCTCTATGTCTTCGTCTCACAGCCCATTTCCCCTTCGTTCCAGCTTTGTTGAGGCAAAATCAACAACAGCCCCAAATTGCTTTCTCTTTCCCTTCGTCTCACAGCCCCTTTCTCCTTCTATTTCTTTGTTTCTCTCCCCTTCATTTCACAGCCACCATCACGCACCTACCACACCAACAGCCATCAGCGTGGCAGCCACAATCACGCAGGGTTCCATCACAAAATACCCAGCCATCGGGGCAAAAGTGACATTCTGCCTACTAATTTCACGAAAACTAGTTCAAAAAGGGCAAAGATGAGATCATAGTGTAGATCCTAGGATATCCCAAACAAAACCCATGATGTATTGTCCGACAGTAATGTTGCCGTATCTAACAGAATCTAAATCCAGTGCAATTACAGTCATAACAGCTGTTATTATCGCTATAACCAAATAGGGTGGAAAAAACTAGCGATGATGATGCCAAAAGAGCAGCAGTTGATGCCGGAAGATAGGCATAGGCGTATGCATACATGAGATTATCTGCAGCACTTAGAAAACCCAGGATAATAAAAGATAGAGTGAGTTTGAAGTCAAGAGGAGTGCGAAAGGTTTTAAATA
>NW_006263303.1:24408463-24415426 GCF_000493195.1 Citrus x clementina | reverse complement strand
CTTGGGATTATATTTTCTAAGATAAAACTTTGTCCTCTATTATTCATGGGATTAAAAATTATAACATGTTAAATATTAAAAAAAATTAAGGGAAGATTTTGCATTTTTTTTTATAAATTTACCAATAATTATTTATTTAAGTTAGATTATATTACATGTCATTTTAAAGTAAATCTACGATGATTTTAATAAATTAATATATAAGACATATTATTAGTTACTAGTTAATCTCATGACATACCAAACACAACATAATATTATATATAATTAAGTATTATCCAATCCAATCATATCTTACCTAATCCGATCCAATCCAATCCAATCGGACATACCAAACGAGCCCTAAAAAATTAAAATTATAAATATATATACTCCATCAAGCTGTGGTGCATAATGATACAGTAAAAGACTATAGTGCCTCTACATTAAAATGCTTGTGAGTTGGTCGGTACATCACATATCTATATATCTATATAAAGCTAGGACTTGAGGAGGTGATGTGGCATCACCATTTTGCTTCTTTGTATATTCTCTATTATCTAATAAATAGAGATTTTTTTTTTAGATTTGGCTTTTCATCTTCTCATAATTAATTTGATTGTATTTAACTCATTTAATAAATAGTAACTTTATTAATATATATCATTCCTCATCTTTTTATATTTTCTATTATCTAACATATCTAAAATATTGGTGGATATTCTTTGTACTATTTTTTCTCTTTCTATTTAAATTCAACAATATGTAATCATTAATAATAATTAATTATAAGTCTTTTGAAACCTTTATTTATTTGATTATGCTAGCAATTAAACTTTAGTGGCATAAAATACATGAATTAATTAACATAGGAAGAGAGGTTCTTTCATTTTCCCTCAACAATGCCACTAAAGCCTAATTTTAATGCCATAATCTCATATTTAATTATGCAACCTTTTATTGAGTGTCTTTTGGCTTCTTCAAAATTTATTATGCTATCAATTAAACTTTAGTGCCTTAAAATACATCACCTAATTAACATAGGAAGAGAGGTTCTTTCATCTTCCCTCAACCTCATGTTTTTATATTCTCTATTATCTAAAATATCTAAAATATTGGTGGATATTCTTTGTACATATTTCTCCCTCTTTCTATTTAAATCCAACAATATGTAACCATTAATAATAATTAATTATAAGTCTTTTGAAACATTCATTTGTTTTATTATGCTATCAATTAAACTTTAGTGGCTTAAAATACATGAATTAATTAACATAGAAAGAGAGGTTCTTTCATCTTCCCTCAACAATGCCACTAGGGTCTAATTTTAATGTCATAATCTCATATTTAATTATGCAACCTTTTGTTGAGTGCCTTTTGGCTTCTTCAAATTTTATTATGCTAGCAATTAAACTTTAGTGCCTCAAAATACATCAACTAATTAACATAGGAAGAGAGGTTCTTTCATCTTCCATCAACCTCATCTTTTTATATTTTATATTATCTAAAATATCTAAAATATTAGTGGATATTCTTTGTACATGTTTCTTCCTCTTTCTATTTAAATCCAACAATATGTAACCATTAATAATAATTAATTATAAGTATTTTGAAGCATTAATTTATTTTATTATGCTAGCAATTAAACTTTAGTGGCTTAAAATACATGAATTTATTAATATAGGAAGAGAGGTTCTTTCATCTTCCCTCAATCTATATCTATCTATATATCTATATAAAGCTGGGACTTAAGAAGGTGATGTGGTATTACCATTTCTCTTATTTGTATATTCTCTATTATCTAATAAATAGAGAAATTTTCTTTTAAATTTGACTTTTCATCTTCTCATAATTAATTTGATTGTTATTACATAATAACAATTATGTAAAAATTTTAATGAAGCATATTCTTTGTAATGAATATCCAAGGGGAAGTGTTATGAATTTATTAAAATAAATGTAAATGTTCATAACATATATCTATTAGTCTCTTCATTATCTCCCATTAGCAACCTTTAGCTTCCCCATAACTCCCACTATCTCACAAGAAATTATGATCCATAATTTTTCATTAACTTCATGGAGTGATTATGTAACTATAAAATGAGAGCTCATCTTTTTGTTTTGTACACACACAATTGAAATAAATAAAATCACTCTAAAATATATTCTCTCATTCTATTCTTTATCTTGTGTTGCTTCTTTATTTGTATTGCTAGCTAATAGCTTTTTTATTTTGTATAAGGCTGCCTCATCTAAAAAAAAAAAAAATCAATTCTTATTTTTTATCAATTTCATCAAGTGTAAAGTTAGAAAAAAGGATAATACTAAATTTTTATTTCAAAGCCGCGTGAAATGCGGGTCTATTTTCTAGTTTACATATAAGATTGGGGAGAGTCGAGTAATTAAAACTACGGACGGTGTTGTATCTTCGCAGCTCATCCAAGAAAATCCATGTGAAAATCGATTGCACCTCATAAAGGATTACAATACAAAATTTGATGAGTTAAAATGATAAAAAAAAAAATCAACGTATTATAAGATAAAATATACAGCATTAGTGTACGTCATTTTTTATCTTTTAACTTACTCTTGGATTTCTATATTGTAAAGTTACTCAAAGTATATATTCATAACTTTTTTTAATCTTTTTGGAGCATATTGCATGCAATTTCTTATGAAAATTTTTACATTTGAGAAACTAAAAATATTTTTCGGATGTTACATTTGAATTTTTTTTCAAATGTAAAACCAAAAATTAAAATATTTTTCTGATGTTAAAAATTTAAATTTCTAATTTAATTGCAGATTTTTTTTTTAAAAAAAAAGAGATTGCGTTAATTAATCACATCTAAATATAATTTTAAATTTTCATATTTTCAGTTGATTGTTTAGGTTGCATTTGTTATGCAGGATTAGATTGAACTAAATATTATGATTAGACTAGATTAGTTTGGATTTGATTAGGTTGGATTTATACAATATTGTATTATGTTTGGTAAAATATCGGATTGGACAATGTTTAAAATTCAAATGTTATGAATATTTAAGAGTAATAATTAAAATTAATTTAAAGGTAATTAATAAGAACATTAAATGTATAGTAAATTAGTTATTGGGTAGTCATAATTATAATGAACAAATATAAATTAATAAAACTATTTATTATTTAATTAGTTTTTATCAGAGATTTTAGATATATTTTATTTTATCAAAAAATTAGCAAATAATATATATATAATCAATTAATTGCTTGTATTATTAATTTCCATGATTATTTTTAATATTACATTAGTGATTATTAAATTTAATACAATCAATTATTGTAACAATTTATTAAATAGTTAATTTTATTGGAGTAAAAGTGCCAATTTAATTGACTATAAAAACAAAAGAAAAAATAAATTTCAAGTAAATTATGAATAAATAAATAAATAATTAATTAATTAAATTTTAAGTGACAAATAAAAAATTGTGTTACATGTGAAAGAAATATAGCAAATAAATAAATCTTTTTCTCTTATTCTAATCTCATCTAAACCATTGCAAATAAATAAAATCCTTTTCACTTATTCTATTCCCATCTAAACCTACTTATAATTTGGAATTGTTAATCCCATGATTTTAGGATTAAACTTAAATTTAGTCCTCCCTAATTCAATCCAAGCAAAGCAACCAATACATGAGATAAAATATTTAATCCCGAAATTAATCCAATCTCACATTTAAATCCTAACTTCCAAACTTCGTTATTAGTAATTTAGTACAACATTCATCAGACCATCCTCCGCAATTACTTAAGCGGGATAAAAATTTATTCAATCAAAATACATGAAGAGAATTGAACCACTAAACTTTAGAGAGTTGTAAACCATTAAGTTTCCGTTTGGGGTATCTGCCTCCCATGTTTTATTATAGGAGATATTTCCCTAAAATATAGGGTAGGGAGCAATTGCCCCAAATGCATCCTAAGTTGGGGGTGGTCTTAACTCCTGTTGTCACTCTCTTACAAATAAGAAAATCATTACTATTAAAACTTTGTATCAATTATGCAAATATACTCATACAAAATGCAAATCTTAGGAGTGTCTGTGGAAAAAAAAATATATGTAAATTTCAAAAGTTAATAATCATAATTTTTTTATACAATGATTGTATCCTAGTTTTGTAAACATATAATCAAGTGAAAAACTAATTCTCCTCTCATGTCGCTCGAAGTATATTCTATAATAGGAGTGATATTACTAAAGAGTACTTCTAAAATGATTTTTCAACATATAATTTTTACTTACAAAAATCACTTTTAGCCATTTCGAAAAATAATTTTAAGCCGCCCCAAAGTATAATTTTAATGCCATTAATAAAGACGTTTAACATACACTTTTTAAACAAATTGGACAATTTTTAAACCGTTAGATCGATACATTACAACGAACACAATTGAGATTTAACCTCAAGAGGATAATTATTGCCCAAGAGAGTTAGGACTGTAATACTTCCAAAAATGAAAGTTAGATGACATTTTATTTGCTAGAAGTTCCAGGGTTCATTGACCATTCAATTCAAGAATTTTGTCTAACTGTGAATATTATTTAGATGCAAATTCAAGTGAGATCAATGGTTCACTGGGTAATTAGGATGTTTTAAGATGTGTTTGGAATTAAAATTGGACACATGTACTTTAAAAGTTACAATATTAAAATATTTAGTAAATAATAATTATTGTAACTAGAGAGATATATTGATATGATTTTTCACTTGTATGATAAAAAAATTATTATATTTTTAATAATTTTATCAAAATTATTATTTTAAAATTTATATTTACTACATATTATTAACTTTTATTTCATATTTATATTTTTTTTTTCCACAGTAACTGTAGCTTAGTTACAACACCTCAATCATAAATAAGACATTAATTGCATAGTGAATTAAATTAATATATCTTAAATGGTTTGGCTAATTATTATTAATTATTATTTTAATTATTAACCATCAAATTGGATTAAATTATTGATTTAAAATTTATGTTAAAATTTTAAGTAAAAAACTAAAGTTGAAATAGATCCACAAAAAAATACTTTAGCAGACACGAGCTAAATCAAATATGGGTAATGTCCCGCGCAATTTAACACGAACTTCTTGGTACTTTCTCCATTAAAGTTCTAAAATAATCTTTTGTGTGTACAGTTTTTAAAATTTTTTCATGGCTTAAACTTATTACAATTACAGTCTACGAGTCATATTAATTAATTAATACTAATTACATACTTGACATTAACGAGGAACAACAATTAGCCACTAATCCAACCCCACCATGCATTTGTAAGCACTTGTTAGCTTCATTATTATTATTATTATTATTATTATTATTATTATTATTATTATTTTCTCACAAATTATATTTTCCAGTAATCTGTTTCAATTTAAATTTTAAAAAAAGAAAAATTTTTGATAAAACGATCGGTGAAACCAATATCAAAATCAAGCCGTCCACGCGGCATACAAGAGTCAACCCTATCCTTGTGTAGTTGAATAGTTATACGGACTCGAAGCATCTTATTCTGTGTCTACCTTTGCCCACAACTCTATCGCCCCATTTTTGTTTTTTTTTTTTAACTTTATATATTTATAAATAAATATCTGAAACAGATAATCTTCTTTTGGCTTCCCAACATTAAAAGACGACATTTTTCGACGAGCAGGATAAGGCTGCGCCTTCATCATTTATTCTTCTTTTATTTATTTTTCCATTTTAAAATCCTAATTAATCAATTAATTAAACGAAAATCTAAAGCTTTCTTTTTCTCTCTCGTATAAGCAATGGTGAAAATATCGCCAGCCCATGTGCAAGAACAGTAGGCAGCAGCAGCAGTTGCTATTATAATATTTTCTTGTACTCAAAACATTGCAGGCCTTCGCTGTTATTTTTTAAATATTTTTTTGGTCTATTTGATCGATCTTCATTTATGGTTTGAACGATGTCGATTGCTTTGGAAAGAAACAACAGTAATCCAATCCAACGGTCCAAGTTCATGCAGTGTGTGTCGTCGGTCTACGATTCACCGGAGACTGAAGCTTTTACCGGTGATAGGAGGTTTCCGGTGGGGGAAGAGAGGGAGGACTCCAGTAGTACTTCGTCGATTGGGAGGAACAGTGACGTCTCTGAGGTTCCATCGGACGGTGAAGATTCAGACGAGGTGCAGAGCTCCTATAAAGGACCCTTGGATACTTTGAATGCTTTGGAGCAAGTTTTGCCTATCAAGTAGGTCCTTTTTTTTCCCTCCCCCCGATTTCTTCATTTTTATTTTGTGATTTTTATATATATTTATTTATTTTTGATTGTGTGATTTTTCTTTTTAAGGGTAATTTTATTGAATGGTAAAGGTTTTGAGAACTTTAAAGATGGCTTTTAGAAAATTGAGGATGTTTGTTTGTTGGGGCTTAGACATTAAACCCTGTAATTGCAGTTGCTGAAAAGCTGCACTTCAGAACATTGATTTTTCCATCTTAAGTGCAGATTTCCATGTATTAGATTGTGATAGATTGATGCATTCTTTTTTAATAGATATTTAGGTTGTTATAACTAGATTATTTTGACTGCTGTTGATGGGGGGTGTTTATTCTAATTTATCAAGGTTTATATTACCGTATCCAGCCCAATTTACTAGTTCTTGTTATACTTACTTTGGTGTTGTTTTCTATGGTTCTAAACTTGCTTAAATTTTTCCACATATCAGGAGAGGTATATCCAGTTTTTATAATGGAAAATCAAAGTCTTTCACAAGCCTAGCTGATGTCTCCTCTGCTTCATCTATCAAGGAACTTGCGAAGCCAGAGGATCCATACACCAGGAAACGCAAGAATCTATTGGCTCATAATAACTTATTTGATAAGAATCACAACCACCAGTTTAAAAGTAATGGGAGAGGGGCATCAAAGAAACCGGCCAACTGTGGTCGAAGCGTCAGCATTCCAGCA